>NW_026970227.1:0-183483 GCF_028390025.1 Pseudophryne corroboree | reverse complement strand
GGTGCAGGGCGCAGGGGGGGGGGGGCGCCCTGGGCAGCAATTAAGTACCTCCTGGCAAAAGCAGCATATATACAGTTGGACACTGTTATATGCATGAGCCCCCGCCATTAATTTTACACAAAATCGCGGGAGAAGCCCGCCGCTGAGGGGGCGGGGCTTTCTTCCTCAGCACTCACCAGCGCCATTTTCTCTCCACAGATCCGCTGAGAGGAAGCTCCCCAGGCTCTCCCCTGCATGATAGAGAGGGTGTAAAAGAGAGGGGGGGCACATAAATTTGGCGTAAAAATAATATATACAGCAGCTACTGGGTTAACACTAAGTTACTGTGTGATTCCTGGGTCATATAGCGCTGGGGTGTGTGCTGGCATACTCTCTCTCTGTCTCTCCAAAGGGCCTTGTGGGGGAACTGTCTTCAAGTAGAGCATCCCCTGTGTGTGTGGTGTGTCGGTACGTGTGTGTCGACATGTCTGAGGTAAAAGGCTCCCCTAAGGAGGAGATAGAGCAAATATGTGTGTGAGAGGGTGTCTCCGTCGACAACGCCGACACCTGTTTGGATATGTGTAAGAGCTGAGGTGAATTTATTGCACAAAAAATTAGAGAACAGACAGGAAATCTACCCTTGTCTGTCCCTATGTCACAGAGACCTTCAGAGTCTCTCAATGCTCACTATCCAAAATTATAAACACTGATATCGACACGGAGTTTGACTCCAGTGTCGACTACGATAATGCAAAGTTACAGCCAAGTTGGCTGAAAGGTATTCAATATATGATTATTGTAATAAAAGATGATTTGCATATCACTGATGACTCATCTGTCCCTGACACAAGGGTACACATGTTAAGGGGAAGAAAGCTGAGGTAAATTTCCCTCCTCTCATGAGGAAAAAGAGCGGGAAACTCCAGACAAGAGACTGCAGCTTCCCACAAAAAATTCTCAAGCAGTATCCTTTCCCCACTAGGGCCAGGATGTGATGGGAATCTTCCCCTAGGGTGTCCCGTTTGCCCAGAAGGTAGCACTAGCTATTCTCAGGAATCTTGCAGATAGCGTGCACATTCTAGTATACTACTCAGACCGGCGATTGTGTCGGCATGGGTTTATAGCGCTGTGGCAGCGTGGACAGGTACCTTATCAGCAGAGATTGAGACCCTAGGATGCATATAGATATATAGATATATATATATGTATATATAGAAATGTATATATATATTAAAGATGCTGTCTTAAGTGATAGGTATGTATATATATATATATATATATATAAGCATGCCCAAAGAGACATGAGTATACTGGGTCCTAGAGTCAAAGCTATGTCGATTTCTGCTTGACGTGTCCTGTAGAAGATGCAATGGACAGATGATGCCGACTTAAGAGGCATGTGGAAGGCTGAGGATTGTGTGGAGAAGGGTTCTCGGACCTGGTCTCCACAGCTATAGCTGGTAATTCTGATATTTTGCCTTATATTCCTGCACAGCCTAGGAAAGCACAACATTATCAAATGCAGCCCTCCGAATAAAGAAACAAGAAAGTCCGAGGTGCGTCCTTTCTTGCCAGAGGCGGGGGCAGAGGAAAGAAGCTGCACAACACAGCTAGTTCCAAGGAACAGAAGTCCTCCCCGGCCTCTACAAAAATCCGCCGCATGTCGCTGGGGCTCCACAGGCGGAGCTAGGCCCGGTGGGGGCACGCCTTTGTAAGTTCAGCCACAAGTGGGTTCACTCCCTGTTAGATCGCGGGACAGAAGCCCGCCGCTGAGGGGGCGGGGCTTCTTCCTCAGCACTAACCAGCGCCATGTTTTTTCTCCACAGCACCGCTGAGAGGAAGCTCCCCAGTCTCTCCCCTGCAGTTACACGGTAGAAGAGGGTAAAAAGAGAGGGGGGGGGGGCACATAATTAGGCGCAAAAATCAATATAAACAGCAGCTACTGGGTTAACATTAAGTTACTGTGTTATTCCTGGGTTAATAGCGCTGGGGTGTGTGCTGGCATACTCTCTCTCTGTCTCTCCAAAGGGCCTTATTGGGGAATTGTCTTCGAATGAGCATTCCCTGAGTGTGTGGTGTGTCGGTACGTGTGTGTCGACATGTCTGAGGTAAAAGGCTCCCATAAGGAGGAGATGGAGCAAATATGTGTGTGAGAGGGTGTCTCTGTCGACAACGCCGACACCTGTTTGGATATGTGTAATTAAGTGCTAAGGTGAATTTATTGCACAAAAGATTAGAGAACAGACAGGAAATCTACCCATGTCTGTCCCTATGTCGCAGAGACCTTCAGAGTCTCTCAATGATCACTATCCAAAATAATAGACACTGATATCGACACGGAGTTGACTCCAGTGTCGACTACGATAATTGAAAGTTACAGCCAAGATGGCAGAAAAGTATTCAATATATGTTTATTGTAATAAAAGATGATTTGCATATCACTGATGACTCATCTGTCCCTGTCACAAGGGTACACATGTTTAAGATGAAGAAAGCTGAGGTAAATTTCCCTCCTCTCTTGATAAAAAAGAGCGGGAAACTCCAGACAAGAGACTGCAGTTTCACATAAAGAATTCTCAGGCAGTATACTTTCCCCACTAGGGCCAGGATATGATGGGAATCTTCCTCTAGGGTGTCACAAAAGGCAGCCCTGATGTTACAGCTATTCTCAGGGATCCTGCAGATAGCGTGCACAACTGCACATTCTGGTACACTACTCAGACCGGCGAATGTGTCGGCATGGGTTTATAGCGCTGTGGCAGCGTGGACAGGTACCTTATCAGCAGAGATTGAGACCCTAGTATGTATATAGATATATATATGTATATATAGAGATATATAGAGATATATATATATATATATATATATAAAAGATGCTGTCTTAAGAGATATGTATATATAAAACATGCCCATAGAGACATGAGTATACTGGGTCCTACAGTCAAAGCTATGTCGATTTCTGCTTGACGTGTCCTGTACAATATGCAATGGACAGATGATGCCGACTTAAGAGGCATATGGAAGGCTGAGGATTGTGTGGAGAAGGGTTCTCGGACCTGGTCTCCACAGCTATGGCTGGTAATTCTGATATTTTGCCCTTTAACCCTGCACAGCCTAGGAAAGCACAACATTATCAAATGCAGCCTTTCAAATAAAAAAAAAAATAAAAAACACAAGAAGGTCCGAGGTGCGTCCTTTCTTGCCAGAGGCGGGGGCAGAGAAAAGAAGCTGCACAATACAGCTAGTTCCCAGGAACAGAAGTCCTAAAAACCCCGGCCTCTACAAAAATCCACCGCATGTCACTGGGGCTCCACAGGCGGAGCTAGGCCTGGTGGGGGCACGCCTTCGGAAGTTCAGCCACAAGTGGGTTCACTCCCTGTTAGATCCCTGGGCAATAGATATTGTGTCTCAGGGATACAAGCTGGACTTTGAGAAGATGCCTCCTCACCGACGGCCCTGCCGGCTTCCCCCCACGAGAGGGAAACAGTGTTAACTGCAATTCACAAATTGTATCTTCAACAGGTGGTGGTCAAGGTTCCCCTCCTTCAACAAGGAGGGGGTTATTATTTGACCATGATGTAGTCCCGAAACCATACAGTTCGGTCAGATCCATATTGGTGTGAGGCTAGGAAGGCCCCCACGGAGGAATTCCAGCTGGGCCGTTTCCTTCACTTCCTACAGTCGGGGGTGTCGTTGGGCCTGAAATTGGGTTCCATTAAGGTCCAGATTTCGTCCCTGTCTATTTTCTTTCAAAAAGAACTGGCTTCTGCCTGAAGTTCAGACATTTGTAAAGGGAGTGCTGCATATTCAGCCACCTTTTGTGCCCCCAGTGGCACCTTGGGATCTTAACGTGGTGTTAAGTTTCCTGAAGTCACATTGGTTTGAACCACTTAAAACCGTGGAGTTAAAATATCTCACGTGGAAGGTGGTCATGCTATTAGCCTTGGCCTCGGCGAGGCGTGTGTCAGAATTATCGGCTTTGTCACATAAAAGCCCTATCTGGTTTTTCATATGGACAGAGCGGAATTGAGGACTCGTCCACAATTTCTGCCAAAGGTGGTGTCATCTTTTCATATGAACCAATCTATTGTGGTGCCTGTGGCTACTCGTGACTTGGAGGATTCCGAGTTACTAGATGTAGTCAGGGCTTTGAAGGTTTATGTAGCCAGAACGGCTAGAGTCAGGAAAACTGGGTCACTGTTTATCCTGTATGCATCCAACAAGCTGGGTGCTCCTGCTTCAAAGCAAACTATTGCTCGCTGGATCTGTAACACGATTCAGCAGGCTCATTCTGCGGCTGGATTGCCACATCCAAAATCAGTAAAGGCTCATTCCACAAGATAGGTGGGCTCTTCTTGGGTGGCTGCCCGAGGGGTCTCGGCATTACAGCTTTGCCGAGCAGCTACTTGGTCGGGTTCAAACACATTTGCAAAGTTCTACAAGTTTGATACCCTGGCTGAGGAGGACCTTGAGTTTGCTCATTCGGTGCTGCAGAGTCATCCGCATTCTCCCGCCCGTTTGGGTGCTTTGGTATAATCCCCATGGTCCTTACGGAGTCCCCAGCATCCACTAGGACGTTAGAGAAAATAGGATTTTACTTACCGGTAAATCTATTTCTCGTAGACCGTAGTGGATGCTGGGCGCCCGTCCCAAATGGGGACTTCTTCTGCAACACTTGTATATAGTTATTGCTTATATAAGGGTTCTTTTATGGTTGCATCAGGTTTGTCTGATGCTCTGTTGTTGTTCATACTGTTAACTGGGTATGGTTATCATGAGTTATACGGTGTGATTGGTGTGGCTGGTATGAGTCTTACCCTGGATTCCAAATTCCTTTTCTTGTATTGTCAGCTCTTCCGGGCACAGTTTCCTTAACTGAGGTCTGGAGGAGGGACATAGAGGGAGGAGCCAGTGCACACCAGTAGTCCTAATTCTTTCTTAGAGTGTCCTGTCTATTCCCCATGGTCCTTACGGAGTCCCCAGCATCCACTACGGACTACGAGAAATAGATTTACCGGTAAGTAATATCCTATTTTTTCAGGGACGGAGACAGCTGTGTCTCCATCTCTATAAAATCCGCGACCGCTACCGCGACCGCGATCACAGAAGCTCCTACTACTGCTGCAGGGAGCTCTCGTCGGAATAGCTCAGCCTCTGCCCAGAGGAGTGTGGAAATTGTGTATTTCTTGGTATGTGTGTGTTAATGTTTGCAATGTATGTGTATGTGAGTTTCTTATGTTAATATATATTTCTCTAACGTCCTAGTGGATGCTGGGGACTCCGTAAGGACCATGGGGAATAGACGGGCTCCGCAGGAGACTGGGCACTCTAAAGAAAGATTTAGTACTACCTGGTGTGCACTGGCTCCTCCCTGTATGCCCCTCCTCCAGACCTCAGTTAGAATCTGTGCCCGGCCAGAGCTGGGTGCTTTTAGTGGGCTCTCCTGAGCTTGCTAATAAGAAAGTATTTTAGTTAGGTTTTTTATTTTCAGAGAGCTTCTGCTGGCAACAGACTCTCTGCTACGAGGGACTGAGGGGAGAGAAGCAAACCTACTAACTGCGGCTAGGTTGCGCTTCTTAGGCTACTGGACACCATTAGCTCCAGAGGGATCGAACACAGAACCTGACCTTGTCGTCCGTTCCCGGAGCCGCGCCGCCGTCCCCCTCGCAGAGCCAGAAGACAGAAGCCGGCAGAAGCAAGAAGACATCGAAATCGGCGGCAGAAGACTCCTGTCTTCACATGAGGTAGCGCACAGCACTGCAGCTGTGCGCCATTGCTCCCACATTACACCCACACACTCTGGTCACTGTAGGGTGCAGGGCGCAGGGGGGGGGCGCCCTGGGCAGCAATTAAGTACCTCCTGGCAAAAGCAGCATATATACAGTTGGACACTGTTATATGCATGAGCCCCCGCCAATAATTTTACACAAAATCGCGGGAGAAGCCCGCCGCTGAGGGGGCGGGGCTTTCTTCCTCAGCACTCACCAGCGCCATTTTCTCTCCACAGATCCGCTGAGAGGAAGCTCCCCAGGCTCTCCCCTGCATGATAGAGAGGGTGTAAAAGAGAGGGGGGGCACATAAATTTGGCGTAAAAATAATATATACAGCAGCTACTGGGTTAACACTAAGTTACTGTGTGATTCCTGGGTCATATAGCGCTGGGGTGTGTGCTGGCATACTCTCTCTCTGTCTCTCCAAAGGGCCTTGTGGGGGAACTGTCTTCAAGTAGAGCATCCCCTGTGTGTGTGGTGTGTCGGTACGTGTGTGTCGACATGTCTGAGGTAAAAGGCTCCCCTAAGGAGGAGATAGAGCAAATATGTGTGTGAGAGGGTGTCTCCGTCGACAACGCCGACACCTGTTTGGATATGTGTAAGAGCTGAGGTGAATTTATTGCACAAAAGATTAGAGAACAGACAGGAAATCTACCCTTGTCTGTCCCTATGTCACAGAGACCTTCAGAGTCTCTCAATGCTCACTATCCAAAATTATAAACACTGATATCGACACGGAGTTTGACTCCAGTGTCGACTACGATAATGCAAAGTTACAGCCAAGTTGGCTGAAAGGTATTCAATATATGATTATTGTAATAAAAGATGATTTGCATATCACTGATGACTCATCTGTCCCTGACACAAGGGTACACATGTTAAGGGGAAGAAAGCTGAGGTAAATTTCCCTCCTCTCATGAGGAAAAAGAGCGGGAAACTCCAGACAAGAGACTGCAGCTTCCCACAAAAAATTCTCAAGCAGTATCCTTTCCCCACTAGGGCCAGGATGTGATGGGAATCTTCCCCTAGGGTGTCCCGTTTGCCCAGAAGGTAGCACTAGCTATTCTCAGGAATCCTGCAGATAGCGTGCACATTCTAGTATACTACTCAGACCGGCGATTGTGTCGGCATGGGTTTATAGCGCTGTGGCAGCGTGGACAGGTACCTTATCAGCAGAGATTGAGACCCTAGGATGCATATAGATATATATATATATATATATATATATATATATGTATATATAGAAATGTATATATATATTAAAGATGCTGTCTTAAGTGATAGGTATGTATATATATATATATATATATATATATATATATATATTAAACATGCCCAAAGAGACATGAGTATACTGGGTCCTAGAGTCAAAGCTATGTCGATTTCTGCTTGACGTGTCCTGTAGAAGATGCAATGGACAGATGATGCCGACTTAAGAGGCATGTGGAAGGCTGAGGATTGTGTGGAGAAGGGTTCTCGGACCTGGTCTCCACAGCTATAGCTGGTAATTCTGATATTTTGCCTTATATTCCTGCACAGCCTAGGAAAGCACAACATTATCAAATGCAGCCCTCCGAATAAAGAAACAAGAAAGTCCGAGGTGCGTCCTTTCTTGCCAGAGGCGGGGGCAGAGGAAAGAAGCTGCACAACACAGCTAGTTCCAAGGAACAGAAGTCCTCCCCGGCCTCTACAAAAATCCGCCGCATGTCGCTGGGGCTCCACAGGCGGAGCTAGGCCCGGTGGGGGCACGCCTTTGTAAGTTCAGCCACAAGTGGGTTCACTCCCTGTTAGATCGCGGGACAGAAGCCCGCCGCTGAGGGGGCGGGGCTTCTTCCTCAGCACTAACCAGCGCCATGTTTTTTCTCCACAGCACCGCTGAGAGGAAGCTCCCCAGTCTCTCCCCTGCAGTTACACGGTAGAAGAGGGTAAAAAGAGAGGGGGGGGGGGAAACATAATTAGGCGCAAAAAATCAATATAAACAGCAGCTACTGGGTTAACATTAAGTTACTGTGTTATTCCTGGGTTAATAGCGCTGGGGTGTGTGCTGGCATACTCTCTCTCTGTCTCTCCAAAGGGCCTTATTGGGGAATTGTCTTCGAATGAGCATTCCCTGAGTGTGTGGTGTGTCGGTACGTGTGTGTCGACATGTCTGAGGTAAAAGGCTCCCATAAGGAGGAGATGGAGCAAATATGTGTGTGAGAGGGTGTCTCCGTCGACAACGCCGACACCTGTTTGGATATGTGTAATTAAGTGCTAAGGTGAATTTATTGCACAAAAGATTAGAGAACAGACAGGAAATCTACCCATGTCTGTCCCTATGTCGCAGAGACCTTCAGAGTCTCTCAATGATCACTATCCAAAATAATAGACACTGATATCGACACGGAGTTGACTCCAGTGTCGACTACGATAATTGAAAGTTACAGCCAAGATGGCAGAAAAGTATTCAATATATGTTTATTGTAATAAAAGATGATTTGCATATCACTGATGACTCATCTGTCCCTGTCACAAGGGTACACATGTTTAAGATGAAGAAAGCTGAGGTAAATTTCCCTCCTCTCTTGATAAAAAAGAGCGGGAAACTCCAGACAAGAGACTGCAGTTTCACATAAAGAATTCTCAGGCAGTATACTTTCCCCACTAGGGCCAGGATATGATGGGAATCTTCCTCTAGGGTGTCACAAAAGGCAGCCCTGATGTTACAGCTATTCTCAGGGATCCTGCAGATAGCGTGCACAACTGCACATTCTGGTACACTACTCAGACCGGCGAATGTGTCGGCATGGGTTTATAGCGCTGTGGCAGCGTGGACAGGTACCTTATCAGCAGAGATTGAGACCCTAGTATGTATATAGATATATATATGTATATATAGAGATATATAGAGATATATATATATATATATATATAAAGATGCTGTCTTAAGAGATATGTATATATAAAACATGCCCATAGAGACATGAGTATACTGGGTCCTACAGTCAAAGCTATGTCGATTTCTGCTTGACGTGTCCTGTACAATATGCAATGGACAGATGATGCCGACTTAAGAGGCATATGGAAGGCTGAGGATTGTGTGGAGAAGGGTTCTCGGACCTGGTCTCCACAGCTATGGCTGGTAATTCTGATATTTTGCCCTTTAACCCTGCACAGCCTAGGAAAGCACAACATTATCAAATGCAGCCTTTCAAATAAAATAAAAAATAAAAAACACAAGAAGGTCCGAGGTGCGTCCTTTCTTGCCAGAGGCGGGGGCAGAGAAAAGAAGCTGCACAATACAGCTAGTTCCCAGGAACAGAAGTCCTAAAAACCCCGGCCTCTACAAAAATCCACCGCATGTCACTGGGGCTCCACAGGCGGAGCTAGGCCTGGTGGGGGCACGCCTTCGGAAGTTCAGCCACAAGTGGGTTCACTCCCTGTTAGATCCCTGGGCAATAGATATTGTGTCTCAGGGATACAAGCTGGACTTTGAGAAGATGCCTCCTCACCGACGGCCCTGCCGGCTTCCCCCCACGAGAGGGAAACAGTGTTAACTGCAATTCACAAATTGTATCTTCAACAGGTGGTGGTCAAGGTTCCCCTCCTTCAACAAGGAGGGGGTTATTATTTGACCATGATGTAGTCCCGAAACCATACAGTTCGGTCAGATCCATATTGGTGTGAGGCTAGGAAGGCCCCCACGGAGGAATTCCAGCTGGGCCGTTTCCTTCACTTCCTACAGTCGGGGGTGTCGTTGGGCCTGAAATTGGGTTCCATTAAGGTCCAGATTTCGTCCCTGTCTATTTTCTTTCAAAAAGAACTGGCTTCTGCCTGAAGTTCAGACATTTGTAAAGGGAGTGCTGCATATTCAGCCACCTTTTGTGCCCCCAGTGGCACCTTGGGATCTTAACGTGGTGTTAAGTTTCCTGAAGTCACATTGGTTTGAACCACTTAAAACCGTGGAGTTAAAATATCTCACGTGGAAGGTGGTCATGCTATTAGCCTTGGCCTCGGCGAGGCGTGTGTCAGAATTATCGGCTTTGTCACATAAAAGCCCTATCTGGTTTTTCATATGGACAGAGCGGAATTGAGGACTCGTCCACAATTTCTGCCAAAGGTGGTGTCATCTTTTCATATGAACCAATCTATTGTGGTGCCTGTGGCTACTCGTGACTTGGAGGATTCCGAGTTACTAGATGTAGTCAGGGCTTTGAAGGTTTATGTAGCCAGAACGGCTAGAGTCAGGAAAACTGGGTCACTGTTTATCCTGTATGCATCCAACAAGCTGGGTGCTCCTGCTTCAAAGCAAACTATTGCTCGCTGGATCTGTAACACGATTCAGCAGGCTCATTCTGCGGCTGGATTGCCACATCCAAAATCAGTAAAGGCTCATTCCACAAGATAGGTGGGCTCTTCTTGGGTGGCTGCCCGAGGGGTCTCGGCATTACAGCTTTGCCGAGCAGCTACTTGGTCGGGTTCAAACACATTTGCAAAGTTCTACAAGTTTGATACCCTGGCTGAGGAGGACCTTGAGTTTGCTCATTCGGTGCTGCAGAGTCATCCGCATTCTCCCGCCCGTTTGGGTGCTTTGGTATAATCCCCATGGTCCTTACGGAGTCCCCAGCATCCACTAGGACGTTAGAGAAAATAGGATTTTACTTACCGGTAAATCTATTTCTCGTAGACCGTAGTGGATGCTGGGCGCCCGTCCCAAATGGGGACTTCTTCTGCAACACTTGTATATAGTTATTGCTTATATAAGGGTTCTTTTATGGTTGCATCAGGTTTGTCTGATGCTCTGTTGTTGTTCATACTGTTAACTGGGTATGGTTATCATGAGTTATACGGTGTGATTGGTGTGGCTGGTATGAGTCTTACCCTGGATTCCAAATTCCTTTTCTTGTATTGTCAGCTCTTCCGGGCACAGTTTCCTTAACTGAGGTCTGGAGGAGGGACATAGAGGGAGGAGCCAGTGCACACCAGTAGTCCTAATTCTTTCTTAGAGTGTCCTGTCTATTCCCCATGGTCCTTACGGAGTCCCCAGCATCCACTACGGACTACGAGAAATAGATTTACCGGTAAGTAATATCCTATTTTTTCAGGGACGGAGACAGCTGTGTCTCCATCTCTATAAAATCCGCGACCGCTACCGCGACCGCGATCACAGAAGCTCCTACTACTGCTGCAGGGAGCTCTCGTCGGAATAGCTCAGCCTCTGCCCAGAGGAGTGTGGAAATTGCGTATTTCTTGGTATGTGTGTGTTAATGTTTGCAATGTATGTGTATGTGAGTTTCTTATGTTAATATATATTTCTCTAACGTCCTAGTGGATGCTGGGGACTCCGTAAGGACCATGGGGAATAGACGGGCTCCGCAGGAGACTGGGCACTCTAAAGAAAGATTTAGTACTACCTGGTGTGCACTGGCTCCTCCCTGTATGCCCCTCCTCCAGACCTCAGTTAGAATCTGTGCCCGGCCAGAGCTGGGTGCTTTTAGTGGGCTCTCCTGAGCTTGCTAATAAGAAAGTATTTTAGTTAGGTTTTTTATTTTCAGAGAGCTTCTGCTGGCAACAGACTCTCTGCTACGAGGGACTGAGGGGAGAGAAGCAAACCTACTAACTGCGGCTAGGTTGCGCTTCTTAGGCTACTGGACACCATTAGCTCCAGAGGGATCGAACACAGAACCTGACCTTGTCGTCCGTTCCCGGAGCCGCGCCGCCGTCCCCCTCGCAGAGCCAGAAGACAGAAGCCGGCAGAAGCAAGAAGACATCGAAATCGGCGGCAGAAGACTCCTGTCTTCACATGAGGTAGCGCACAGCACTGCAGCTGTGCGCCATTGCTCCCACATTACACCCACACACTCTGGTCACTGTAGGGTGCAGGGCGCAGGGGGGGGGGGGGGCGCCCTGGGCAGCAATTAAGTACCTCCTGGCAAAAGCAGCATATATACAGTTGGACACTGTTATATGCATGAGCCCCCGCCATTAATTTTACACAAAATCGCGGGAGAAGCCCGCCGCTGAGGGGGCGGGGCTTTCTTCCTCAGCACTCACCAGCGCCATTTTCTCTCCACAGATCCGCTGAGAGGAAGCTCCCCAGGCTCTCCCCTGCATGATAGAGAGGGTGTAAAAGAGAGGGGGGGCACATAAATTTGGCGTAAAAATAATATATACAGCAGCTACTGGGTTAACACTAAGTTACTGTGTGATTCCTGGGTCATATAGCGCTGGGGTGTGTGCTGGCATACTCTCTCTCTGTCTCTCCAAAGGGCCTTGTGGGGGAACTGTCTTCAAGTAGAGCATCCCCTGTGTGTGTGGTGTGTCGGTACGTGTGTGTCGACATGTCTGAGGTAAAAGGCTCCCCTAAGGAGGAGATAGAGCAAATATGTGTGTGAGAGGGTGTCTCCGTCGACAACGCCGACACCTGTTTGGATATGTGTAAGAGCTGAGGTGAATTTATTGCACAAAAGATTAGAGAACAGACAGGAAATCTACCCTTGTCTGTCCCTATGTCACAGAGACCTTCAGAGTCTCTCAATGCTCACTATCCAAAATTATAAACACTGATATCGACACGGAGTTTGACTCCAGTGTCGACTACGATAATGCAAAGTTACAGCCAAGTTGGCTGAAAGGTATTCAATATATGATTATTGTAATAAAAGAAGATTTGCATATCACTGATGACTCATCTGTCCCTGACACAAGGGTACACATGTTAAGGGGAAGAAAGCTGAGGTAAATTTCCCTCCTCTCATGAGGAAAAAGAGCGGGAAACTCCAGACAAGAGACTGCAGCTTCCCACAAAAAATTCTCAAGCAGTATCCTTTCCCCACTAGGGCCAGGATGTGATGGGAATCTTCCCCTAGGGTGTCCCGTTTGCCCAGAAGGTAGCACTAGCTATTCTCAGGAATCCTGCAGATAGCGTGCACATTCTAGTATACTACTCAGACCGGCGATTGTGTCGGCATGGGTTTATAGCGCTGTGGCAGCGTGGACAGGTACCTTATCAGCAGAGATTGAGACCCTAGGATGCATATAGATATAGATATATATATATATATATGTATATATAGAAATGTATATATATATTAAAGATGCTGTCTTAAGTGATAGGTATGTATATATATATATATATATATATATATATATATATATATATATTAAACATGCCCAAAGAGACATGAGTATACTGGGTCCTAGAGTCAAAGCTATGTCGATTTCTGCTTGACGTGTCCTGTAGAAGATGCAATGGACAGATGATGCCGACTTAAGAGGCATGTGGAAGGCTGAGGATTGTGTGGAGAAGGGTTCTCGGACCTGGTCTCCACAGCTATAGCTGGTAATTCTGATATTTTGCCTTATATTCCTGCACAGCCTAGGAAAGCACAACATTATCAAATGCAGCCCTCCGAATAAAGAAACAAGAAAGTCCGAGGTGCGTCCTTTCTTGCCAGAGGCGGGGGCAGAGGAAAGAAGCTGCACAACACAGCTAGTTCCAAGGAACAGAAGTCCTCCCCGGCCTCTACAAAAATCCGCCGCATGTCGCTGGGGCTCCACAGGCGGAGCTAGGCCCGGTGGGGGCACGCCTTTGTAAGTTCAGCCACAAGTGGGTTCACTCCCTGTTAGATCGCGGGACAGAAGCCCGCCGCTGAGGGGGCGGGGCTTCTTCCTCAGCACTAACCAGCGCCATGTTTTTTCTCCACAGCACCGCTGAGAGGAAGCTCCCCAGTCTCTCCCCTGCAGTTACACGGTAGAAGAGGGTAAAAAGAGAGGGGGGGGGGGCACATAATTAGGCGCAAAAATCAATATAAACAGCAGCTACTGGGTTAACATTAAGTTACTGTGTTATTCCTGGGTTAATAGCGCTGGGGTGTGTGCTGGCATACTCTCTCTCTGTCTCTCCAAAGGGCCTTATTGGGGAATTGTCTTCGAATGAGCATTCCCTGAGTGTGTGGTGTGTCGGTACGTGTGTGTCGACATGTCTGAGGTAAAAGGCTCCCATAAGGAGGAGATGGAGCAAATATGTGTGTGAGAGTGTGTCTCCGTCGACAACGCCGACACCTGTTTGGATATGTGTAATTAAGTGCTAAGGTGAATTTATTGCACAAAAGATTAGAGAACAGACAGGAAATCTACCCATGTCTGTCCCTATGTCGCAGAGACCTTCAGAGTCTCTCAATGATCACTATCCAAAATAATAGACACTGATATCGACACGGAGTTGACTCCAGTGTCGACTACGATAATTGAAAGTTACAGCCAAGATGGCAGAAAAGTATTCAATATATGTTTATTGTAATAAAAGATGATTTGCATATCACTGATGACTCATCTGTCCCTGTCACAAGGGTACACATGTTTAAGATGAAGAAAGCTGAGGTAAATTTCCCTCCTCTCATGATAAAAAAGAGCGGGAAACTCCAGACAAGAGACTGCAGTTTCACATAAAGAATTCTCAGGCAGTATACTTTCCCCACTAGGGCCAGGATATGATGGGAATCTTCCTCTAGGGTGTCACAAAAGGCAGCCCTGATGTTACAGCTATTCTCAGGGATCCTGCAGATAGCGTGCACAACTGCACATTCTGGTACACTACTCAGACCGGCGAATGTGTCGGCATGGGTTTATAGCGCTGTGGCAGCGTGGACAGGTACCTTATCAGCAGAGATTGAGACCCTAGTATGTATATAGATATATATATGTATATATAGAGATATATAGAGATATATATATATATATAAAAGATGCTGTCTTAAGAGATATGTATATATAAAACATGCCCATAGAGACATGAGTATACTGGGTCCTACAGTCAAAGCTATGTCGATTTCTGCTTGACGTGTCCTGTACAATATGCAATGGACAGATGATGCCGACTTAAGAGGCATATGGAAGGCTGAGGATTGTGTGGAGAAGGGTTCTCGGACCTGGTCTCCACAGCTATGGCTGGTAATTCTGATATTTTGCCCTTTAACCCTGCACAGCCTAGGAAAGCACAACATTATCAAATGCAGCCTTTCAAATAAATAAAAAAAAAAAAAACACAAGAAGGTCCGAGGTGCGTCCTTTCTTGCCAGAGGCGGGGGCAGAGAAAAGAAGCTGCACAATACAGCTAGTTCCCAGGAACAGAAGTCCTAAAAACCCCGGCCTCTACAAAAATCCACCGCATGTCACTGGGGCTCCACAGGCGGAGCTAGGCCTGGTGGGGGCACGCCTTCGGAAGTTCAGCCACAAGTGGGTTCACTCCCTGTTAGATCCCTGGGCAATAGATATTGTGTCTCAGGGATACAAGCTGGACTTTGAGAAGATGCCTCCTCACCGACGGCCCTGCCGGCTTCCCCCCACGAGAGGGAAACAGTGTTAACTGCAATTCACAAATTGTATCTTCAACAGGTGGTGGTCAAGGTTCCCCTCCTTCAACAAGGAGGGGGTTATTATTTGACCATGATGTAGTCCCGAAACCATACAGTTCGGTCAGATCCATATTGGTGTGAGGCTAGGAAGGCCCCCACGGAGGAATTCCAGCTGGGCCGTTTCCTTCACTTCCTACAGTCGGGGGTGTCGTTGGGCCTGAAATTGGGTTCCATTAAGGTCCAGATTTCGTCCCTGTCTATTTTCTTTCAAAAAGAACTGGCTTCTGCCTGAAGTTCAGACATTTGTAAAGGGAGTGCTGCATATTCAGCCACCTTTTGTGCCCCCAGTGGCACCTTGGGATCTTAACGTGGTGTTAAGTTTCCTGAAGTCACATTGGTTTGAACCACTTAAAACCGTGGAGTTAAAATATCTCACGTGGAAGGTGGTCATGCTATTAGCCTTGGCCTCGGCGAGGCGTGTGTCAGAATTATCGGCTTTGTCACATAAAAGCCCTATCTGGTTTTTCATATGGACAGAGCGGAATTGAGGACTCGTCCACAATTTCTGCCAAAGGTGGTGTCATCTTTTCATATGAACCAATCTATTGTGGTGCCTGTGGCTACTCGTGACTTGGAGGATTCCGAGTTACTAGATGTAGTCAGGGCTTTGAAGGTTTATGTAGCCAGATCGGCTAGAGTCAGGAAAACTGGGTCACTGTTTATCCTGTATGCATCCAACAAGCTGGGTGCTCCTGCTTCAAAGCAAACTATTGCTCGCTGGATCTGTAACACGATTCAGCAGGCTCATTCTGCGGCTGGATTGCCACATCCAAAATCAGTAAAGGCTCATTCCACAAGATAGGTGGGCTCTTCTTGGGTGGCTGCCCGAGGGGTCTCGGCATTACAGCTTTGCCGAGCAGCTACTTGGTCGGGTTCAAACACATTTGCAAAGTTCTACAAGTTTGATACCCTGGCTGAGGAGGACCTTGAGTTTGCTCATTCGGTGCTGCAGAGTCATCCGCATTCTCCCGCCCGTTTGGGTGCTTTGGTATAATCCCCATGGTCCTTACGGAGTCCCCAGCATCCACTAGGACGTTAGAGAAAATAGGATTTTACTTACCGGTAAATCTATTTCTCGTAGACCGTAGTGGATGCTGGGCGCCCGTCCCAAATGGGGACTTCTTCTGCAACACTTGTATATAGTTATTGCTTATATAAGGGTTCTTTTATGGTTGCATCAGGTTTGTCTGATGCTCTGTTGTTGTTCATACTGTTAACTGGGTATGGTTATCATGAGTTATACGGTGTGATTGGTGTGGCTGGTATGAGTCTTACCCTGGATTCCAAATTCCTTTTCTTGTATTGTCAGCTCTTCCGGGCACAGTTTCCTTAACTGAGGTCTGGAGGAGGGACATAGAGGGAGGAGCCAGTGCACACCAGTAGTCCTAATTCTTTCTTAGAGTGTCCTGTCTATTCCCCATGGTCCTTACGGAGTCCCCAGCATCCACTACGGACTACGAGAAATAGATTTACCGGTAAGTAATATCCTATTTTTTCAGGGACGGAGACAGCTGTGTCTCCATCTCTATAAAATCCGCGACCGCTACCGCGACCGCGATCACAGAAGCTCCTACTACTGCTGCAGGGAGCTCTCGTCGGAATAGCTCAGCCTCTGCCCAGAGGAGTGTGGAAATTGCGTATTTCTTGGTATGTGTGTGTTAATGTTTGCAATGTATGTGTATGTGAGTTTCTTATGTTAATATATATTTCTCTAACGTCCTAGTGGATGCTGGGGACTCCGTAAGGACCATGGGGAATAGACGGGCTCCGCAGGAGACTGGGCACTCTAAAGAAAGATTTAGTACTACCTGGTGTGCACTGGCTCCTCCCTGTATGCCCCTCCTCCAGACCTCAGTTAGAATCTGTGCCCGGCCAGAGCTGGGTGCTTTTAGTGGGCTCTCCTGAGCTTGCTAATAAGAAAGTATTTTAGTTAGGTTTTTTATTTTCAGAGAGCTTCTGCTGGCAACAGACTCTCTGCTACGAGGGACTGAGGGGAGAGAAGCAAACCTACTAACTGCGGCTAGGTTGCGCTTCTTAGGCTACTGGACACCATTAGCTCCAGAGGGATCGAACACAGAACCTGACCTTGTCGTCCGTTCCCGGAGCCGCGCCGCCGTCCCCCTCGCAGAGCCAGAAGACAGAAGCCGGCAGAAGCAAGAAGACATCGAAATCGGCGGCAGAAGACTCCTGTCTTCACATGAGGTAGCGCACAGCACTGCAGCTGTGCGCCATTGCTCCCACATTACACCCACACACTCTGGTCACTGTAGGGTGCAGGGCGCAGGGGGGGGGGGGGGGCGCCCTGGGCAGCAATTAAGTACCTCCTGGCAAAAGCAGCATATATACAGTTGGACACTGTTATATGCATGAGCCCCCGCCATTAATTTTACACAAAATCGCGGGAGAAGCCCGCCGCTGAGGGGGCGGGGCTTTCTTCCTCAGCACTCACCAGCGCCATTTTCTCTCCACAGATCCGCTGAGAGGAAGCTCCCC
Source organism: Pseudophryne corroboree (assembly GCF_028390025.1). Lineage (NCBI taxonomy): Eukaryota > Metazoa > Chordata > Amphibia > Anura > Myobatrachidae > Pseudophryne > Pseudophryne corroboree. The sequence continues at coordinate 165,845 of NW_026970227.1, read as the reverse complement.
AGGCTCTCCCCTGCATGATAGAGAGGGTGTAAAAGAGAGGGGGGGCACATAAATTTGGCGTAAAAATAATATATACAGCAGCTACTGGGTTAACACTAAGTTACTGTGTGATTCCTGGGTCATATAGCGCTGGGGTGTGTGCTGGCATACTCTCTCTCTGTCTCTCCAAAGGGCCTTGTGGGGGAACTGTCTTCAAGTAGAGCATCCCCTGTGTGTGTGGTGTGTCGGTACGTGTGTGTCGACATGTCTGAGGTAAAAGGCTCCCCTAAGGAGGAGATAGAGCAAATATGTGTGTGAGAGGGTGTCTCCGTCGACAACGCCGACACCTGTTTGGATATGTGTAAGAGCTGAGGTGAATTTATTGCACAAAAGATTAGAGAACAGACAGGAAATCTACCCTTGTCTGTCCCTATGTCACAGAGACCTTCAGAGTCTCTCAATGCTCACTATCCAAAATTATAAACACTGATATCGACACGGAGTTTGACTCCAGTGTCGACTACGATAATGCAAAGTTACAGCCAAGTTGGCTGAAAGGTATTCAATATATGATTATTGTAATAAAAGAAGATTTGCATATCACTGATGACTCATCTGTCCCTGACACAAGGGTACACATGTTAAGGGGAAGAAAGCTGAGGTAAATTTCCCTCCTCTCATGAGGAAAAAGAGCGGGAAACTCCAGACAAGAGACTGCAGCTTCCCACAAAAAATTCTCAAGCAGTATCCTTTCCCCACTAGGGCCAGGATGTGATGGGAATCTTCCCCTAGGGTGTCCCGTTTGCCCAGAAGGTAGCACTAGCTATTCTCAGGAATCCTGCAGATAGCGTGCACATTCTAGTATACTACTCAGACCGGCGATTGTGTCGGCATGGGTTTATAGCGCTGTGGCAGCGTGGACAGGTACCTTATCAGCAGAGATTGAGACCCTAGGATGCATATAGATATAGATATATATATATATATATGTATATATAGAAATGTATATATATATTAAAGATGCTGTCTTAAGTGATAGGTATGTATATATATATATATATATATATATATATATATATATATATATTAAACATGCCCAAAGAGACATGAGTATACTGGGTCCTAGAGTCAAAGCTATGTCGATTTCTGCTTGACGTGTCCTGTAGAAGATGCAATGGACAGATGATGCCGACTTAAGAGGCATGTGGAAGGCTGAGGATTGTGTGGAGAAGGGTTCTCGGACCTGGTCTCCACAGCTATAGCTGGTAATTCTGATATTTTGCCTTATATTCCTGCACAGCCTAGGAAAGCACAACATTATCAAATGCAGCCCTCCGAATAAAGAAACAAGAAAGTCCGAGGTGCGTCCTTTCTTGCCAGAGGCGGGGGCAGAGGAAAGAAGCTGCACAACACAGCTAGTTCCAAGGAACAGAAGTCCTCCCCGGCCTCTACAAAAATCCGCCGCATGTCGCTGGGGCTCCACAGGCGGAGCTAGGCCCGGTGGGGGCACGCCTTTGTAAGTTCAGCCACAAGTGGGTTCACTCCCTGTTAGATCGCGGGACAGAAGCCCGCCGCTGAGGGGGCGGGGCTTCTTCCTCAGCACTAACCAGCGCCATGTTTTTTCTCCACAGCACCGCTGAGAGGAAGCTCCCCAGTCTCTCCCCTGCAGTTACACGGTAGAAGAGGGTAAAAAGAGAGGGGGGGGGGGGCACATAATTAGGCGCAAAAATCAATATAAACAGCAGCTACTGGGTTAACATTAAGTTACTGTGTTATTCCTGGGTTAATAGCGCTGGGGTGTGTGCTGGCATACTCTCTCTCTGTCTCTCCAAAGGGCCTTATTGGGGAATTGTCTTCGAATGAGCATTCCCTGAGTGTGTGGTGTGTCGGTACGTGTGTGTCGACATGTCTGAGGTAAAAGGCTCCCATAAGGAGGAGATGGAGCAAATATGTGTGTGAGAGTGTGTCTCCGTCGACAACGCCGACACCTGTTTGGATATGTGTAATTAAGTGCTAAGGTGAATTTATTGCACAAAAGATTAGAGAACAGACAGGAAATCTACCCATGTCTGTCCCTATGTCGCAGAGACCTTCAGAGTCTCTCAATGATCACTATCCAAAATAATAGACACTGATATCGACACGGAGTTGACTCCAGTGTCGACTACGATAATTGAAAGTTACAGCCAAGATGGCAGAAAAGTATTCAATATATGTTTATTGTAATAAAAGATGATTTGCATATCACTGATGACTCATCTGTCCCTGTCACAAGGGTACACATGTTTAAGATGAAGAAAGCTGAGGTAAATTTCCCTCCTCTCATGATAAAAAAGAGCGGGAAACTCCAGACAAGAGACTGCAGTTTCACATAAAGAATTCTCAGGCAGTATACTTTCCCCACTAGGGCCAGGATATGATGGGAATCTTCCTCTAGGGTGTCACAAAAGGCAGCCCTGATGTTACAGCTATTCTCAGGGATCCTGCAGATAGCGTGCACAACTGCACATTCTGGTACACTACTCAGACCGGCGAATGTGTCGGCATGGGTTTATAGCGCTGTGGCAGCGTGGACAGGTACCTTATCAGCAGAGATTGAGACCCTAGTATGTATATAGATATATATATGTATATATAGAGATATATAGAGATATATATATATATATAAAAGATGCTGTCTTAAGAGATATGTATATATAAAACATGCCCATAGAGACATGAGTATACTGGGTCCTACAGTCAAAGCTATGTCGATTTCTGCTTGACGTGTCCTGTACAATATGCAATGGACAGATGATGCCGACTTAAGAGGCATATGGAAGGCTGAGGATTGTGTGGAGAAGGGTTCTCGGACCTGGTCTCCACAGCTATGGCTGGTAATTCTGATATTTTGCCCTTTAACCCTGCACAGCCTAGGAAAGCACAACATTATCAAATGCAGCCTTTCAAATAAATAAAAAAAAAAAAAACACAAGAAGGTCCGAGGTGCGTCCTTTCTTGCCAGAGGCGGGGGCAGAGAAAAGAAGCTGCACAATACAGCTAGTTCCCAGGAACAGAAGTCCTAAAAACCCCGGCCTCTACAAAAATCCACCGCATGTCACTGGGGCTCCACAGGCGGAGCTAGGCCTGGTGGGGGCACGCCTTCGGAAGTTCAGCCACAAGTGGGTTCACTCCCTGTTAGATCCCTGGGCAATAGATATTGTGTCTCAGGGATACAAGCTGGACTTTGAGAAGATGCCTCCTCACCGACGGCCCTGCCGGCTTCCCCCCACGAGAGGGAAACAGTGTTAACTGCAATTCACAAATTGTATCTTCAACAGGTGGTGGTCAAGGTTCCCCTCCTTCAACAAGGAGGGGGTTATTATTTGACCATGATGTAGTCCCGAAACCATACAGTTCGGTCAGATCCATATTGGTGTGAGGCTAGGAAGGCCCCCACGGAGGAATTCCAGCTGGGCCGTTTCCTTCACTTCCTACAGTCGGGGGTGTCGTTGGGCCTGAAATTGGGTTCCATTAAGGTCCAGATTTCGTCCCTGTCTATTTTCTTTCAAAAAGAACTGGCTTCTGCCTGAAGTTCAGACATTTGTAAAGGGAGTGCTGCATATTCAGCCACCTTTTGTGCCCCCAGTGGCACCTTGGGATCTTAACGTGGTGTTAAGTTTCCTGAAGTCACATTGGTTTGAACCACTTAAAACCGTGGAGTTAAAATATCTCACGTGGAAGGTGGTCATGCTATTAGCCTTGGCCTCGGCGAGGCGTGTGTCAGAATTATCGGCTTTGTCACATAAAAGCCCTATCTGGTTTTTCATATGGACAGAGCGGAATTGAGGACTCGTCCACAATTTCTGCCAAAGGTGGTGTCATCTTTTCATATGAACCAATCTATTGTGGTGCCTGTGGCTACTCGTGACTTGGAGGATTCCGAGTTACTAGATGTAGTCAGGGCTTTGAAGGTTTATGTAGCCAGATCGGCTAGAGTCAGGAAAACTGGGTCACTGTTTATCCTGTATGCATCCAACAAGCTGGGTGCTCCTGCTTCAAAGCAAACTATTGCTCGCTGGATCTGTAACACGATTCAGCAGGCTCATTCTGCGGCTGGATTGCCACATCCAAAATCAGTAAAGGCTCATTCCACAAGATAGGTGGGCTCTTCTTGGGTGGCTGCCCGAGGGGTCTCGGCATTACAGCTTTGCCGAGCAGCTACTTGGTCGGGTTCAAACACATTTGCAAAGTTCTACAAGTTTGATACCCTGGCTGAGGAGGACCTTGAGTTTGCTCATTCGGTGCTGCAGAGTCATCCGCATTCTCCCGCCCGTTTGGGTGCTTTGGTATAATCCCCATGGTCCTTACGGAGTCCCCAGCATCCACTAGGACGTTAGAGAAAATAGGATTTTACTTACCGGTAAATCTATTTCTCGTAGACCGTAGTGGATGCTGGGCGCCCGTCCCAAATGGGGACTTCTTCTGCAACACTTGTATATAGTTATTGCTTATATAAGGGTTCTTTTATGGTTGCATCAGGTTTGTCTGATGCTCTGTTGTTGTTCATACTGTTAACTGGGTATGGTTATCATGAGTTATACGGTGTGATTGGTGTGGCTGGTATGAGTCTTACCCTGGATTCCAAATTCCTTTTCTTGTATTGTCAGCTCTTCCGGGCACAGTTTCCTTAACTGAGGTCTGGAGGAGGGACATAGAGGGAGGAGCCAGTGCACACCAGTAGTCCTAATTCTTTCTTAGAGTGTCCTGTCTATTCCCCATGGTCCTTACGGAGTCCCCAGCATCCACTACGGACTACGAGAAATAGATTTACCGGTAAGTAATATCCTATTTTTTCAGGGACGGAGACAGCTGTGTCTCCATCTCTATAAAATCCGCGACCGCTACCGCGACCGCGATCACAGAAGCTCCTACTACTGCTGCAGGGAGCTCTCGTCGGAATAGCTCAGCCTCTGCCCAGAGGAGTGTGGAAATTGCGTATTTCTTGGTATGTGTGTGTTAATGTTTGCAATGTATGTGTATGTGAGTTTCTTATGTTAATATATATTTCTCTAACGTCCTAGTGGATGCTGGGGACTCCGTAAGGACCATGGGGAATAGACGGGCTCCGCAGGAGACTGGGCACTCTAAAGAAAGATTTAGTACTACCTGGTGTGCACTGGCTCCTCCCTGTATGCCCCTCCTCCAGACCTCAGTTAGAATCTGTGCCCGGCCAGAGCTGGGTGCTTTTAGTGGGCTCTCCTGAGCTTGCTAATAAGAAAGTATTTTAGTTAGGTTTTTTATTTTCAGAGAGCTTCTGCTGGCAACAGACTCTCTGCTACGAGGGACTGAGGGGAGAGAAGCAAACCTACTAACTGCGGCTAGGTTGCGCTTCTTAGGCTACTGGACACCATTAGCTCCAGAGGGATCGAACACAGAACCTGACCTTGTCGTCCGTTCCCGGAGCCGCGCCGCCGTCCCCCTCGCAGAGCCAGAAGACAGAAGCCGGCAGAAGCAAGAAGACATCGAAATCGGCGGCAGAAGACTCCTGTCTTCACATGAGGTAGCGCACAGCACTGCAGCTGTGCGCCATTGCTCCCACATTACACCCACACACTCTGGTCACTGTAGGGTGCAGGGCGCAGGGGGGGGGGGCGCCCTGGGCAGCAATTAAGTACCTCCTGGCAAAAGCAGCATATATACAGTTGGACACTGTTATATGCATGAGCCCCCGCCATTAATTTTACACAAAATCGCGGGAGAAGCCCGCGCTGAGGGGGCGGGGCTTTCTTCCTCAGCACTCACCAGCGCCATTTTCTCTCCACAGATCCGCTGAGAGGAAGCTCCCCAGGCTCTCCCCTGCATGATAGAGAGGGTGTAAAAGAGAGGGGGGGCACATAAATTTGGCGTAAAAATAATATATACAGCAGCTACTGGGTTAACACTAAGTTACTGTGTGATTCCTGGGTCATATAGCGCTGGGGTGTGTGCTGGCATACTCTCTCTCTGTCTCTCCAAAGGGCCTTGTGGGGGAACTGTCTTCAAGTAGAGCATCCCCTGTGTGTGTGGTGTGTCGGTACGTGTGTGTCGACATGTCTGAGGTAAAAGGCTCCCCTAAGGAGGAGATAGAGCAAATATGTGTGTGAGAGGGTGTCTCCGTCGACAACGCCGACACCTGTTTGGATATGTGTAAGAGCTGAGGTGAATTTATTGCACAAAAGATTAGAGAACAGACAGGAAATCTACCCTTGTCTGTCCCTATGTCACAGAGACCTTCAGAGTCTCTCAATGCTCACTATCCAAAATTATAAACACTGATATCGACACGGAGTTTGACTCCAGTGTCGACTACGATAATGCAAAGTTACAGCCAAGTTGGCTGAAAGGTATTCAATATATGATTATTGTAATAAAAGATGATTTGCATATCACTGATGACTCATCTGTCCCTGACACAAGGGTACACATGTTAAGGGGAAGAAAGCTGAGGTAAATTTCCCTCCTCTCATGAGGAAAAAGAGCGGGAAACTCCAGACAAGAGACTGCAGCTTCCCACAAAAAATTCTCAAGCAGTATCCTTTCCCCACTAGGGCCAGGATGTGATGGGAATCTTCCCCTAGGGTGTCCCGTTTGCCCAGAAGGTAGCACTAGCTATTCTCAGGAATCCTGCAGATAGCGTGCACATTCTAGTATACTACTCAGACCGGCGATTGTGTCGGCATGGGTTTATAGCGCTGTGGCAGCGTGGACAGGTACCTTATCAGCAGAGATTGAGACCCTAGGATGCATATAGATATATATATATATATATATATATATGTATATATAGAAATGTATATATATATTAAAGATGCTGTCTTAAGTGATAGGTATGTATATATATATATATATATATATATATATATATATTAAACATGCCCAAAGAGACATGAGTATACTGGGTCCTAGAGTCAAAGCTATGTCGATTTCTGCTTGACGTGTCCTGTAGAAGATGCAATGGACAGATGATGCCGACTTAAGAGGCATGTGGAAGGCTGAGGATTGTGTGGAGAAGGGTTCTCGGACCTGGTCTCCACAGCTATAGCTGGTAATTCTGATATTTTGCCTTATATTCCTGCACAGCCTAGGAAAGCACAACATTATCAAATGCAGCCCTCCGAATAAAGAAACAAGAAAGTCCGAGGTGCGTCCTTTCTTGCCAGAGGCGGGGGCAGAGGAAAGAAGCTGCACAACACAGCTAGTTCCAAGGAACAGAAGTCCTCCCCGGCCTCTACAAAAATCCGCCGCATGTCGCTGGGGCTCCACAGGCGGAGCTAGGCCCGGTGGGGGCACGCCTTTGTAAGTTCAGCCACAAGTGGGTTCACTCCCTGTTAGATCGCGGGACAGAAGCCCGCCGCTGAGGGGGCGGGGCTTCTTCCTCAGCACTAACCAGCGCCATGTTTTTTCTCCACAGCACCGCTGAGAGGAAGCTCCCCAGTCTCTCCCCTGCAGTTACACGGTAGAAGAGGGTAAAAAGAGAGGGGGGGGGGGCACATAATTAGGCGCAAAAATCAATATAAACAGCAGCTACTGGGTTAACATTAAGTTACTGTGTTATTCCTGGGTTAATAGCGCTGGGGTGTGTGCTGGCATACTCTCTCTCTGTCTCTCCAAAGGGCCTTATTGGGGAATTGTCTTCGAATGAGCATTCCCTGAGTGTGTGGTGTGTCGGTACGTGTGTGTCGACATGTCTGAGGTAAAAGGCTCCCATAAGGAGGAGATGGAGCAAATATGTGTGTGAGAGTGTGTCTCCGTCGACAACGCCGACACCTGTTTGGATATGTGTAATTAAGTGCTAAGGTGAATTTATTGCACAAAAGATTAGAGAACAGACAGGAAATCTACCCATGTCTGTCCCTATGTCGCAGAGACCTTCAGAGTCTCTCAATGATCACTATCCAAAATAATAGACACTGATATCGACACGGAGTTGACTCCAGTGTCGACTACGATAATTGAAAGTTACAGCCAAGATGGCAGAAAAGTATTCAATATATGTTTATTGTAATAAAAGATGATTTGCATATCACTGATGACTCATCTGTCCCTGTCACAAGGGTACACATGTTTAAGATGAAGAAAGCTGAGGTAAATTTCCCTCCTCTCATGATAAAAAAGAGCGGGAAACTCCAGACAAGAGACTGCAGTTTCACATAAAGAATTCTCAGGCAGTATACTTTCCCCACTAGGGCCAGGATATGATGGGAATCTTCCTCTAGGGTGTCACAAAAGGCAGCCCTGATGTTACAGCTATTCTCAGGGATCCTGCAGATAGCGTGCACAACTGCACATTCTGGTACACTACTCAGACCGGCGAATGTGTCGGCATGGGTTTATAGCGCTGTGGCAGCGTGGACAGGTACCTTATCAGCAGAGATTGAGACCCTAGTATGTATATAGATATATATATGTATATATAGAGATATATAGAGATATATATATATATATATATATAAAAGATGCTGTCTTAAGAGATATGTATATATAAAACATGCCCATAGAGACATGAGTATACTGGGTCCTACAGTCAAAGCTATGTCGATTTCTGCTTGACGTGTCCTGTACAATATGCAATGGACAGATGATGCCGACTTAAGAGGCATATGGAAGGCTGAGGATTGTGTGGAGAAGGGTTCTCGGACCTGGTCTCCACAGCTATGGCTGGTAATTCTGATATTTTGCCCTTTAACCCTGCACAGCCTAGGAAAGCACAACATTATCAAATGCAGCCTTTCAAATAAAAAAAAAAATAAAAAACACAAGAAGGTCCGAGGTGCGTCCTTTCTTGCCAGAGGCGGGGGCAGAGAAAAGAAGCTGCACAATACAGCTAGTTCCCAGGAACAGAAGTCCTAAAAACCCCGGCCTCTACAAAAATCCACCGCATGTCACTGGGGCTCCACAGGCGGAGCTAGGCCTGGTGGGGGCACGCCTTCGGAAGTTCAGCCACAAGTGGGTTCACTCCCTGTTAGATCCCTGGGCAATAGATATTGTGTCTCAGGGATACAAGCTGGACTTTGAGAAGATGCCTCCTCACCGACGGCCCTGCCGGCTTCCCCCCACGAGAGGGAAACAGTGTTAACTGCAATTCACAAATTGTATCTTCAACAGGTGGTGGTCAAGGTTCCCCTCCTTCAACAAGGAGGGGGTTATTATTTGACCATGATGTAGTCCCGAAACCATACAGTTCGGTCAGATCCATATTGGTGTGAGGCTAGGAAGGCCCCCACGGAGGAATTCCAGCTGGGCCGTTTCCTTCACTTCCTACAGTCGGGGGTGTCGTTGGGCCTGAAATTGGGTTCCATTAAGGTCCAGATTTCGTCCCTGTCTATTTTCTTTCAAAAAGAACTGGCTTCTGCCTGAAGTTCAGACATTTGTAAAGGGAGTGCTGCATATTCAGCCACCTTTTGTGCCCCCAGTGGCACCTTGGGATCTTAACGTGGTGTTAAGTTTCCTGAAGTCACATTGGTTTGAACCACTTAAAACCGTGGAGTTAAAATATCTCACGTGGAAGGTGGTCATGCTATTAGCCTTGGCCTCGGCGAGGCGTGTGTCAGAATTATCGGCTTTGTCACATAAAAGCCCTATCTGGTTTTTCATATGGACAGAGCGGAATTGAGGACTCGTCCACAATTTCTGCCAAAGGTGGTGTCATCTTTTCATATGAACCAATCTATTGTGGTGCCTGTGGCTACTCGTGACTTGGAGGATTCCGAGTTACTAGATGTAGTCAGGGCTTTGAAGGTTTATGTAGCCAGAACGGCTAGAGTCAGGAAAACTGGGTCACTGTTTATCCTGTATGCATCCAACAAGCTGGGTGCTCCTGCTTCAAAGCAAACTATTGCTCGCTGGATCTGTAACACGATTCAGCAGGCTCATTCTGCGGCTGGATTGCCACATCCAAAATCAGTAAAGGCTCATTCCACAAGATAGGTGGGCTCTTCTTGGGTGGCTGCCCGAGGGGTCTCGGCATTACAGCTTTGCCGAGCAGCTACTTGGTCGGGTTCAAACACATTTGCAAAGTTCTACAAGTTTGATACCCTGGCTGAGGAGGACCTTGAGTTTGCTCATTCGGTGCTGCAGAGTCATCCGCATTCTCCCGCCCGTTTGGGTGCTTTGGTATAATCCCCATGGTCCTTACGGAGTCCCCAGCATCCACTAGGACGTTAGAGAAAATAGGATTTTACTTACCGGTAAATCTATTTCTCGTAGACCGTAGTGGATGCTGGGCGCCCGTCCCAAATGGGGACTTCTTCTGCAACACTTGTATATAGTTATTGCTTATATAAGGGTTCTTTTATGGTTGCATCAGGTTTGTCTGATGCTCTGTTGTTGTTCATACTGTTAACTGGGTATGGTTATCATGAGTTATACGGTGTGATTGGTGTGGCTGGTATGAGTCTTACCCTGGATTCCAAATTCCTTTTCTTGTATTGTCAGCTCTTCCGGGCACAGTTTCCTTAACTGAGGTCTGGAGGAGGGACATAGAGGGAGGAGCCAGTGCACACCAGTAGTCCTAATTCTTTCTTAGAGTGTCCTGTCTATTCCCCATGGTCCTTACGGAGTCCCCAGCATCCACTACGGACTACGAGAAATAGATTTACCGGTAAGTAATATCCTATTTTTTCAGGGACGGAGACAGCTGTGTCTCCATCTCTATAAAATCCGCGACCGCTACCGCGACCGCGATCACAGAAGCTCCTACTACTGCTGCAGGGAGCTCTCGTCGGAATAGCTCAGCCTCTGCCCAGAGGAGTGTGGAAATTGTGTATTTCTTGGTATGTGTGTGTTAATGTTTGCAATGTATGTGTATGTGAGTTTCTTATGTTAATATATATTTCTCTAACGTCCTAGTGGATGCTGGGGACTCCGTAAGGACCATGGGGAATAGACGGGCTCCGCAGGAGACTGGGCACTCTAAAGAAAGATTTAGTACTACCTGGTGTGCACTGGCTCCTCCCTGTATGCCCCTCCTCCAGACCTCAGTTAGAATCTGTGCCCGGCCAGAGCTGGGTGCTTTTAGTGGGCTCTCCTGAGCTTGCTAATAAGAAAGTATTTTAGTTAGGTTTTTTATTTTCAGAGAGCTTCTGCTGGCAACAGACTCTCTGCTACGAGGGACTGAGGGGAGAGAAGCAAACCTACTAACTGCGGCTAGGTTGCGCTTCTTAGGCTACTGGACACCATTAGCTCCAGAGGGATCGAACACAGAACCTGACCTTGTCGTCCGTTCCCGGAGCCGCGCCGCCGTCCCCCTCGCAGAGCCAGAAGACAGAAGCCGGCAGAAGCAAGAAGACATCGAAATCGGCGGCAGAAGACTCCTGTCTTCACATGAGGTAGCGCACAGCACTGCAGCTGTGCGCCATTGCTCCCACATTACACCCACACACTCTGGTCACTGTAGGGTGCAGGGCGCAGGGGGGGGGCGCCCTGGGCAGCAATTAAGTACCTCCTGGCAAAAGCAGCATATATACAGTTGGACACTGTTATATGCATGAGCCCCCGCCAATAATTTTACACAAAATCGCGGGAGAAGCCCGCCGCTGAGGGGGCGGGGCTTTCTTCCTCAGCACTCACCAGCGCCATTTTCTCTCCACAGATCCGCTGAGAGGAAGCTCCCCAGGCTCTCCCCTGCATGATAGAGAGGGTGTAAAAGAGAGGGGGGGCACATAAATTTGGCGTAAAAATAATATATACAGCAGCTACTGGGTTAACACTAAGTTACTGTGTGATTCCTGGGTCATATAGCGCTGGGGTGTGTGCTGGCATACTCTCTCTCTGTCTCTCCAAAGGGCCTTGTGGGGGAACTGTCTTCAAGTAGAGCATCCCCTGTGTGTGTGGTGTGTCGGTACGTGTGTGTCGACATGTCTGAGGTAAAAGGCTCCCCTAAGGAGGAGATAGAGCAAATATGTGTGTGAGAGGGTGTCTCCGTCGACAACGCCGACACCTGTTTGGATATGTGTAAGAGCTGAGGTGAATTTATTGCACAAAAGATTAGAGAACAGACAGGAAATCTACCCTTGTCTGTCCCTATGTCACAGAGACCTTCAGAGTCTCTCAATGCTCACTATCCAAAATTATAAACACTGATATCGACACGGAGTTTGACTCCAGTGTCGACTACGATAATGCAAAGTTACAGCCAAGTTGGCTGAAAGGTATTCAATATATGATTATTGTAATAAAAGATGATTTGCATATCACTGATGACTCATCTGTCCCTGACACAAGGGTACACATGTTAAGGGGAAGAAAGCTGAGGTAAATTTCCCTCCTCTCATGAGGAAAAAGAGCGGGAAACTCCAGACAAGAGACTGCAGCTTCCCACAAAAAATTCTCAAGCAGTATCCTTTCCCCACTAGGGCCAGGATGTGATGGGAATCTTCCCCTAGGGTGTCCCGTTTGCCCAGAAGGTAGCACTAGCTATTCTCAGGAATCCTGCAGATAGCGTGCACATTCTAGTATACTACTCAGACCGGCGATTGTGTCGGCATGGGTTTATAGCGCTGTGGCAGCGTGGACAGGTACCTTATCAGCAGAGATTGAGACCCTAGGATGCATATAGATATATATATATATATATATATATATATATATATGTATATATAGAAATGTATATATATATTAAAGATGCTGTCTTAAGTGATAGGTATGTATATATATATATATATATATATTAAACATGCCCAAAGAGACATGAGTATACTGGGTCCTAGAGTCAAAGCTATGTCGATTTCTGCTTGACGTGTCCTGTAGAAGATGCAATGGACAGATGATGCCGACTTAAGAGGCATGTGGAAGGCTGAGGATTGTGTGGAGAAGGGTTCTCGGACCTGGTCTCCACAGCTATAGCTGGTAATTCTGATATTTTGCCTTATATTCCTGCACAGCCTAGGAAAGCACAACATTATCAAATGCAGCCCTCCGAATAAAGAAACAAGAAAGTCCGAGGTGCGTCCTTTCTTGCCAGAGGCGGGGGCAGAGGAAAGAAGCTGCACAACACAGCTAGTTCCAAGGAACAGAAGTCCTCCCCGGCCTCTACAAAAATCCGCCGCATGTCGCTGGGGCTCCACAGGCGGAGCTAGGCCCGGTGGGGGCACGCCTTTGTAAGTTCAGCCACAAGTGGGTTCACTCCCTGTTAGATCGCGGGACAGAAGCCCGCCGCTGAGGGGGCGGGGCTTCTTCCTCAGCACTAACCAGCGCCATGTTTTTTCTCCACAGCACCGCTGAGAGGAAGCTCCCCAGTCTCTCCCCTGCAGTTACACGGTAGAAGAGGGTAAAAAGAGAGGGGGGGGGGGAAACATAATTAGGCGCAAAAAATCAATATAAACAGCAGCTACTGGGTTAACATTAAGTTACTGTGTTATTCCTGGGTTAATAGCGCTGGGGTGTGTGCTGGCATACTCTCTCTCTGTCTCTCCAAAGGGCCTTATTGGGGAATTGTCTTCGAATGAGCATTCCCTGAGTGTGTGGTGTGTCGGTACGTGTGTGTCGACATGTCTGAGGTAAAAGGCTCCCATAAGGAGGAGATGGAGCAAATATGTGTGTGAGAGGGTGTCTCCGTCGACAACGCCGACACCTGTTTGGATATGTGTAATTAAGTGCTAAGGTGAATTTATTGCACAAAAGATTAGAGAACAGACAGGAAATCTACCCATGTCTGTCCCTATGTCGCAGAGACCTTCAGAGTCTCTCAATGATCACTATCCAAAATAATAGACACTGATATCGACACGGAGTTGACTCCAGTGTCGACTACGATAATTGAAAGTTACAGCCAAGATGGCAGAAAAGTATTCAATATATGTTTATTGTAATAAAAGATAATTTGCATATCACTGATGACTCATCTGTCCCTGTCACAAGGGTACACATGTTTAAGATGAAGAAAGCTGAGGTAAATTTCCCTCCTCTCATGATAAAAAAGAGCGGGAAACTCCAGACAAGAGACTGCAGTTTCACATAAAGAATTCTCAGGCAGTATACTTTCCCCACTAGGGCCAGGATATGATGGGAATCTTCCTCTAGGGTGTCACAAAAGGCAGCCCTGATGTTACAGCTATTCTCAGGGATCCTGCAGATAGCGTGCACAACTGCACATTCTGGTACACTACTCAGACCGGCGAATGTGTCGGCATGGGTTTATAGCGCTGTGGCAGCGTGGACAGGTACCTTATCAGCAGAGATTGAGACCCTAGTATGTATATAGATATATATATGTATATATAGAGATATATAGAGATATATATATATATATAAAAGATGCTGTCTTAAGAGATATGTATATATAAAACATGCCCATAGAGACATGAGTATACTGGGTCCTACAGTCAAAGCTATGTCGATTTCTGCTTGACGTGTCCTGTACAATATGCAATGGACAGATGATGCCGACTTAAGAGGCATATGGAAGGCTGAGGATTGTGTGGAGAAGGGTTCTCGGACCTGGTCTCCACAGCTATGGCTGGTAATTCTGATATTTTGCCCTTTAACCCTGCACAGCCTAGGAAAGCACAACATTATCAAATGCAGCCTTTCAAATAAATAAAAAAAAAAAAAACACAAGAAGGTCCGAGGTGCGTCCTTTCTTGCCAGAGGCGGGGGCAGAGAAAAGAAGCTGCACAATACAGCTAGTTCCCAGGAACAGAAGTCCTAAAAACCCCGGCCTCTACAAAAATCCACCGCATGTCACTGGGGCTCCACAGGCGGAGCTAGGCCTGGTGGGGGCACGCCTTCGGAAGTTCAGCCACAAGTGGGTTCACTCCCTGTTAGATCCCTGGGCAATAGATATTGTGTCTCAGGGATACAAGCTGGACTTTGAGAAGATGCCTCCTCACCGACGGCCCTGCCGGCTTCCCCCCACGAGAGGGAAACAGTGTTAACTGCAATTCACAAATTGTATCTTCAACAGGTGGTGGTCAAGGTTCCCCTCCTTCAACAAGGAGGGGGTTATTATTTGACCATGATGTAGTCCCGAAACCATACAGTTCGGTCAGATCCATATTGGTGTGAGGCTAGGAAGGCCCCCACGGAGGAATTCCAGCTGGGCCGTTTCCTTCACTTCCTACAGTCGGGGGTGTCGTTGGGCCTGAAATTGGGTTCCATTAAGGTCCAGATTTCGTCCCTGTCTATTTTCTTTCAAAAAGAACTGGCTTCTGCCTGAAGTTCAGACATTTGTAAAGGGAGTGCTGCATATTCAGCCACCTTTTGTGCCCCCAGTGGCACCTTGGGATCTTAACGTGGTGTTAAGTTTCCTGAAGTCACATTGGTTTGAACCACTTAAAACCGTGGAGTTAAAATATCTCACGTGGAAGGTGGTCATGCTATTAGCCTTGGCCTCGGCGAGGCGTGTGTCAGAATTATCGGCTTTGTCACATAAAAGCCCTATCTGGTTTTTCATATGGACAGAGCGGAATTGAGGACTCGTCCACAATTTCTGCCAAAGGTGGTGTCATCTTTTCATATGAACCAATCTATTGTGGTGCCTGTGGCTACTCGTGACTTGGAGGATTCCGAGTTACTAGATGTAGTCAGGGCTTTGAAGGTTTATGTAGCCAGATCGGCTAGAGTCAGGAAAACTGGGTCACTGTTTATCCTGTATGCATCCAACAAGCTGGGTGCTCCTGCTTCAAAGCAAACTATTGCTCGCTGGATCTGTAACACGATTCAGCAGGCTCATTCTGCGGCTGGATTGCCACATCCAAAATCAGTAAAGGCTCATTCCACAAGATAGGTGGGCTCTTCTTGGGTGGCTGCCCGAGGGGTCTCGGCATTACAGCTTTGCCGAGCAGCTACTTGGTCGGGTTCAAACACATTTGCAAAGTTCTACAAGTTTGATACCCTGGCTGAGGAGGACCTTGAGTTTGCTCATTCGGTGCTGCAGAGTCATCCGCATTCTCCCGCCCGTTTGGGTGCTTTGGTATAATCCCCATGGTCCTTACGGAGTCCCCAGCATCCACTAGGACGTTAGAGAAAATAGGATTTTACTTACCGGTAAATCTATTTCTCGTAGACCGTAGTGGATGCTGGGCGCCCGTCCCAAATGGGGACTTCTTCTGCAACACTTGTATATAGTTATTGCTTATATAAGGGTTCTTTTATGGTTGCATCAGGTTTGTCTGATGCTCTGTTGTTGTTCATACTGTTAACTGGGTATGGTTATCATGAGTTATACGGTGTGATTGGTGTGGCTGGTATGAGTCTTACCCTGGATTCCAAATTCCTTTTCTTGTATTGTCAGCTCTTCCGGGCACAGTTTCCTTAACTGAGGTCTGGAGGAGGGACATAGAGGGAGGAGCCAGTGCACACCAGTAGTCCTAATTCTTTCTTAGAGTGTCCTGTCTATTCCCCATGGTCCTTACGGAGTCCCCAGCATCCACTACGGACTACGAGAAATAGATTTACCGGTAAGTAATATCCTATTTTTTCAGGGACGGAGACAGCTGTGTCTCCATCTCTATAAAATCCGCGACCGCTACCGCGACCGCGATCACAGAAGCTCCTACTACTGCTGCAGGGAGCTCTCGTCGGAATAGCTCAGCCTCTGCCCAGAGGAGTGTGGAAATTGCGTATTTCTTGGTATGTGTGTGTTAATGTTTGCAATGTATGTGTATGTGAGTTTCTTATGTTAATATATATTTCTCTAACGTCCTAGTGGATGCTGGGGACTCCGTAAGGACCATGGGGAATAGACGGGCTCCGCAGGAGACTGGGCACTCTAAAGAAAGATTTAGTACTACCTGGTGTGCACTGGCTCCTCCCTGTATGCCCCTCCTCCAGACCTCAGTTAGAATCTGTGCCCGGCCAGAGCTGGGTGCTTTTAGTGGGCTCTCCTGAGCTTGCTAATAAGAAAGTATTTTAGTTAGGTTTTTTATTTTCAGAGAGCTTCTGCTGGCAACAGACTCTCTGCTACGAGGGACTGAGGGGAGAGAAGCAAACCTACTAACTGCGGCTAGGTTGCGCTTCTTAGGCTACTGGACACCATTAGCTCCAGAGGGATCGAACACAGAACCTGACCTTGTCGTCCGTTCCCGGAGCCGCGCCGCCGTCCCCCTCGCAGAGCCAGAAGACAGAAGCCGGCAGAAGCAAGAAGACATCGAAATCGGCGGCAGAAGACTCCTGTCTTCACATGAGGTAGCGCACAGCACTGCAGCTGTGCGCCATTGCTCCCACATTACACCCACACACTCTGGTCACTGTAGGGTGCAGGGCGCAGGGGGGGGGGGGCGCCCTGGGCAGCAATTAAGTACCTCCTGGCAAAAGCAGCATATATACAGTTGGACACTGTTATATGCATGAGCCCCCGCCATTAATTTTACACAAAATCGCGGGAGAAGCCCGCGCTGAGGGGGCGGGGCTTTCTTCCTCAGCACTCACCAGCGCCATTTTCTCTCCACAGATCCGCTGAGAGGAAGCTCCCCAGGCTCTCCCCTGCATGATAGAGAGGGTGTAAAAGAGAGGGGGGGCACATAAATTTGGCGTAAAAATAATATATACAGCAGCTACTGGGTTAACACTAAGTTACTGTGTGATTCCTGGGTCATATAGCGCTGGGGTGTGTGCTGGCATACTCTCTCTCTGTCTCTCCAAAGGGCCTTGTGGGGGAACTGTCTTCAAGTAGAGCATCCCCTGTGTGTGTGGTGTGTCGGTACGTGTGTGTCGACATGTCTGAGGTAAAAGGCTCCCCTAAGGAGGAGATAGAGCAAATATGTGTGTGAGAGGGTGTCTCCGTCGACAACGCCGACACCTGTTTGGATATGTGTAAGAGCTGAGGTGAATTTATTGCACAAAAGATTAGAGAACAGACAGGAAATCTACCCTTGTCTGTCCCTATGTCACAGAGACCTTCAGAGTCTCTCAATGCTCACTATCCAAAATTATAAACACTGATATCGACACGGAGTTTGACTCCAGTGTCGACTACGATAATGCAAAGTTACAGCCAAGTTGGCTGAAAGGTATTCAATATATGATTATTGTAATAAAAGATGATTTGCATATCACTGATGACTCATCTGTCCCTGACACAAGGGTACACATGTTAAGGGGAAGAAAGCTGAGGTAAATTTCCCTCCTCTCATGAGGAAAAAGAGCGGGAAACTCCAGACAAGAGACTGCAGCTTCCCACAAAAAATTCTCAAGCAGTATCCTTTCCCCACTAGGGCCAGGATGTGATGGGAATCTTCCCCTAGGGTGTCCCGTTTGCCCAGAAGGTAGCACTAGCTATTCTCAGGAATCCTGCAGATAGCGTGCACATTCTAGTATACTACTCAGACCGGCGATTGTGTCGGCATGGGTTTATAGCGCTGTGGCAGCGTGGACAGGTACCTTATCAGCAGAGATTGAGACCCTAGGATGCATATAGATAGATATATATATATATATATATGTATATATAGAAATGTATATATATATTAAAGATGCTGTCTTAAGTGATAGGTATGTATATATATATATATATATATATATATATATTAAACATGCCCAAAGAGACATGAGTATACTGGGTCCTAGAGTCAAAGCTATGTCGATTTCTGCTTGACGTGTCCTGTAGAAGATGCAATGGACAGATGATGCCGACTTAAGAGGCATGTGGAAGGCTGAGGATTGTGTGGAGAAGGGTTCTCGGACCTGGTCTCCACAGCTATAGCTGGTAATTCTGATATTTTGCCTTATATTCCTGCACAGCCTAGGAAAGCACAACATTATCAAATGCAGCCCTCCGAATAAAGAAACAAGAAAGTCCGAGGTGCGTCCTTTCTTGCCAGAGGCGGGGGCAGAGGAAAGAAGCTGCACAACACAGCTAGTTCCAAGGAACAGAAGTCCTCCCCGGC
Organism: Pseudophryne corroboree; assembly: GCF_028390025.1. Taxonomy (NCBI): domain Eukaryota; kingdom Metazoa; phylum Chordata; class Amphibia; order Anura; family Myobatrachidae; genus Pseudophryne; species Pseudophryne corroboree. Next base: position 147,021 of record NW_026970227.1, on the reverse strand, counting down.
CTCTACAAAAATCCGCCGCATGTCGCTGGGGCTCCACAGGCGGAGCTAGGCCCGGTGGGGGCACGCCTTTGTAAGTTCAGCCACAAGTGGGTTCACTCCCTGTTAGATCGCGGGACAGAAGCCCGCCGCTGAGGGGGCGGGGCTTCTTCCTCAGCACTAACCAGCGCCATGTTTTTTCTCCACAGCACCGCTGAGAGGAAGCTCCCCAGTCTCTCCCCTGCAGTTACACGGTAGAAGAGGGTAAAAAGAGAGGGGGGGGGGGGCACATAATTAGGCGCAAAAATCAATATAAACAGCAGCTACTGGGTTAACATTAAGTTACTGTGTTATTCCTGGGTTAATAGCGCTGGGGTGTGTGCTGGCATACTCTCTCTCTGTCTCTCCAAAGGGCCTTATTGGGGAATTGTCTTCGAATGAGCATTCCCTGAGTGTGTGGTGTGTCGGTACGTGTGTGTCGACATGTCTGAGGTAAAAGGCTCCCATAAGGAGGAGATGGAGCAAATATGTGTGTGAGAGGGTGTCTCCGTCGACAACGCCGACACCTGTTTGGATATGTGTAATTAAGTGCTAAGGTGAATTTATTGCACAAAAGATTAGAGAACAGACAGGAAATCTACCCATGTCTGTCCCTATGTCGCAGAGACCTTCAGAGTCTCTCAATGATCACTATCCAAAATAATAGACACTGATATCGACACGGAGTTGACTCCAGTGTCGACTACGATAATTGAAAGTTACAGCCAAGATGGCAGAAAAGTATTCAATATATGTTTATTGTAATAAAAGATGATTTGCATATCACTGATGACTCATCTGTCCCTGTCACAAGGGTACACATGTTTAAGATGAAGAAAGCTGAGGTAAATTTCCCTCCTCTCATGATAAAAAAGAGCGGGAAACTCCAGACAAGAGACTGCAGTTTCACATAAAGAATTCTCAGGCAGTATACTTTCCCCACTAGGGCCAGGATATGATGGGAATCTTCCTCTAGGGTGTCACAAAAGGCAGCCCTGATGTTACAGCTATTCTCAGGGATCCTGCAGATAGCGTGCACAACTGCACATTCTGGTACACTACTCAGACCGGCGAATGTGTCGGCATGGGTTTATAGCGCTGTGGCAGCGTGGACAGGTACCTTATCAGCAGAGATTGAGACCCTAGTATGTATATAGATATATATATGTATATATAGAGATATATAGAGATATATATATATATATATAAAAGATGCTGTCTTAAGAGATATGTATATATAAAACATGCCCATAGAGACATGAGTATACTGGGTCCTACAGTCAAAGCTATGTCGATTTCTGCTTGACGTGTCCTGTACAATATGCAATGGACAGATGATGCCGACTTAAGAGGCATATGGAAGGCTGAGGATTGTGTGGAGAAGGGTTCTCGGACCTGGTCTCCACAGCTATGGCTGGTAATTCTGATATTTTGCCCTTTAACCCTGCACAGCCTAGGAAAGCACAACATTATCAAATGCAGCCTTTCAAATAAAAAAAAAAATAAAAAACACAAGAAGGTCCGAGGTGCGTCCTTTCTTGCCAGAGGCGGGGGCAGAGAAAAGAAGCTGCACAATACAGCTAGTTCCCAGGAACAGAAGTCCTAAAAACCCCGGCCTCTACAAAAATCCACCGCATGTCACTGGGGCTCCACAGGCGGAGCTAGGCCTGGTGGGGGCACGCCTTCGGAAGTTCAGCCACAAGTGGGTTCACTCCCTGTTAGATCCCTGGGCAATAGATATTGTGTCTCAGGGATACAAGCTGGACTTTGAGAAGATGCCTCCTCACCGACGGCCCTGCCGGCTTCCCCCCACGAGAGGGAAACAGTGTTAACTGCAATTCACAAATTGTATCTTCAACAGGTGGTGGTCAAGGTTCCCCTCCTTCAACAAGGAGGGGGTTATTATTTGACCATGATGTAGTCCCGAAACCATACAGTTCGGTCAGATCCATATTGGTGTGAGGCTAGGAAGGCCCCCACGGAGGAATTCCAGCTGGGCCGTTTCCTTCACTTCCTACAGTCGGGGGTGTCGTTGGGCCTGAAATTGGGTTCCATTAAGGTCCAGATTTCGTCCCTGTCTATTTTCTTTCAAAAAGAACTGGCTTCTGCCTGAAGTTCAGACATTTGTAAAGGGAGTGCTGCATATTCAGCCACCTTTTGTGCCCCCAGTGGCACCTTGGGATCTTAACGTGGTGTTAAGTTTCCTGAAGTCACATTGGTTTGAACCACTTAAAACCGTGGAGTTAAAATATCTCACGTGGAAGGTGGTCATGCTATTAGCCTTGGCCTCGGCGAGGCGTGTGTCAGAATTATCGGCTTTGTCACATAAAAGCCCTATCTGGTTTTTCATATGGACAGAGCGGAATTGAGGACTCGTCCACAATTTCTGCCAAAGGTGGTGTCATCTTTTCATATGAACCAATCTATTGTGGTGCCTGTGGCTACTCGTGACTTGGAGGATTCCGAGTTACTAGATGTAGTCAGGGCTTTGAAGGTTTATGTAGCCAGAACGGCTAGAGTCAGGAAAACTGGGTCACTGTTTATCCTGTATGCATCCAACAAGCTGGGTGCTCCTGCTTCAAAGCAAACTATTGCTCGCTGGATCTGTAACACGATTCAGCAGGCTCATTCTGCGGCTGGATTGCCACATCCAAAATCAGTAAAGGCTCATTCCACAAGATAGGTGGGCTCTTCTTGGGTGGCTGCCCGAGGGGTCTCGGCATTACAGCTTTGCCGAGCAGCTACTTGGTCGGGTTCAAACACATTTGCAAAGTTCTACAAGTTTGATACCCTGGCTGAGGAGGACCTTGAGTTTGCTCATTCGGTGCTGCAGAGTCATCCGCATTCTCCCGCCCGTTTGGGTGCTTTGGTATAATCCCCATGGTCCTTACGGAGTCCCCAGCATCCACTAGGACGTTAGAGAAAATAGGATTTTACTTACCGGTAAATCTATTTCTCGTAGACCGTAGTGGATGCTGGGCGCCCGTCCCAAATGGGGACTTCTTCTGCAACACTTGTATATAGTTATTGCTTATATAAGGGTTCTTTTATGGTTGCATCAGGTTTGTCTGATGCTCTGTTGTTGTTCATACTGTTAACTGGGTATGGTTATCATGAGTTATACGGTGTGATTGGTGTGGCTGGTATGAGTCTTACCCTGGATTCCAAATTCCTTTTCTTGTATTGTCAGCTCTTCCGGGCACAGTTTCCTTAACTGAGGTCTGGAGGAGGGACATAGAGGGAGGAGCCAGTGCACACCAGTAGTCCTAATTCTTTCTTAGAGTGTCCTGTCTATTCCCCATGGTCCTTACGGAGTCCCCAGCATCCACTACGGACTACGAGAAATAGATTTACCGGTAAGTAATATCCTATTTTTTCAGGGACGGAGACAGCTGTGTCTCCATCTCTATAAAATCCGCGACCGCTACCGCGACCGCGATCACAGAAGCTCCTACTACTGCTGCAGGGAGCTCTCGTCGGAATAGCTCAGCCTCTGCCCAGAGGAGTGTGGAAATTGCGTATTTCTTGGTATGTGTGTGTTAATGTTTGCAATGTATGTGTATGTGAGTTTCTTATGTTAATATATATTTCTCTAACGTCCTAGTGGATGCTGGGGACTCCGTAAGGACCATGGGGAATAGACGGGCTCCGCAGGAGACTGGGCACTCTAAAGAAAGATTTAGTACTACCTGGTGTGCACTGGCTCCTCCCTGTATGCCCCTCCTCCAGACCTCAGTTAGAATCTGTGCCCGGCCAGAGCTGGGTGCTTTTAGTGGGCTCTCCTGAGCTTGCTAATAAGAAAGTATTTTAGTTAGGTTTTTTATTTTCAGAGAGCTTCTGCTGGCAACAGACTCTCTGCTACGAGGGACTGAGGGGAGAGAAGCAAACCTACTAACTGCGGCTAGGTTGCGCTTCTTAGGCTACTGGACACCATTAGCTCCAGAGGGATCGAACACAGAACCTGACCTTGTCGTCCGTTCCCGGAGCCGCGCCGCCGTCCCCCTCGCAGAGCCAGAAGACAGAAGCCGGCAGAAGCAAGAAGACATCGAAATCGGCGGCAGAAGACTCCTGTCTTCACATGAGGTAGCGCACAGCACTGCAGCTGTGCGCCATTGCTCCCACATTACACCCACACACTCTGGTCACTGTAGGGTGCAGGGCGCAGGGGGGGGGGCGCCCTGGGCAGCAATTAAGTACCTCCTGGCAAAAGCAGCATATATACAGTTGGACACTGTTATATGCATGAGCCCCCGCCATTAATTTTACACAAAATCGCGGGAGAAGCCCGCCGCTGAGGGGGCGGGGCTTTCTTCCTCAGCACTCACCAGCGCCATTTTCTCTCCACAGATCCGCTGAGAGGAAGCTCCCCAGGCTCTCCCCTGCATGATAGAGAGGGTGTAAAAGAGAGGGGGGGCACATAAATTTGGCGTAAAAATAATATATACAGCAGCTACTGGGTTAACACTAAGTTACTGTGTGATTCCTGGGTCATATAGCGCTGGGGTGTGTGCTGGCATACTCTCTCTCTGTCTCTCCAAAGGGCCTTGTGGGGGAACTGTCTTCAAGTAGAGCATCCCCTGTGTGTGTGGTGTGTCGGTACGTGTGTGTCGACATGTCTGAGGTAAAAGGCTCCCCTAAGGAGGAGATAGAGCAAATATGTGTGTGAGAGGGTGTCTCCGTCGACAACGCCGACACCTGTTTGGATATGTGTAAGAGCTGAGGTGAATTTATTGCACAAAAGATTAGAGAACAGACAGGAAATCTACCCTTGTCTGTCCCTATGTCACAGAGACCTTCAGAGTCTCTCAATGCTCACTATCCAAAATTATAAACACTGATATCGACACGGAGTTTGACTCCAGTGTCGACTACGATAATGCAAAGTTACAGCCAAGTTGGCTGAAAGGTATTCAATATATGATTATTGTAATAAAAGATGATTTGCATATCACTGATGACTCATCTGTCCCTGACACAAGGGTACACATGTTAAGGGGAAGAAAGCTGAGGTAAATTTCCCTCCTCTCATGAGGAAAAAGAGCGGGAAACTCCAGACAAGAGACTGCAGCTTCCCACAAAAAATTCTCAAGCAGTATCCTTTCCCCACTAGGGCCAGGATGTGATGGGAATCTTCCCCTAGGGTGTCCCGTTTGCCCAGAAGGTAGCACTAGCTATTCTCAGGAATCTTGCAGATAGCGTGCACATTCTAGTATACTACTCAGACCGGCGATTGTGTCGGCATGGGTTTATAGCGCTGTGGCAGCGTGGACAGGTACCTTATCAGCAGAGATTGAGACCCTAGGATGCATATAGATATATAGATATATATATATGTATATATAGAAATGTATATATATATTAAAGATGCTGTCTTAAGTGATAGGTATGTATATATATATATATATATATATATATATATATATATTAAGCATGCCCAAAGAGACATGAGTATACTGGGTCCTAGAGTCAAAGCTATGTCGATTTCTGCTTGACGTGTCCTGTAGAAGATGCAATGGACAGATGATGCCGACTTAAGAGGCATGTGGAAGGCTGAGGATTGTGTGGAGAAGGGTTCTCGGACCTGGTCTCCACAGCTATAGCTGGTAATTCTGATATTTTGCCTTATATTCCTGCACAGCCTAGGAAAGCACAACATTATCAAATGCAGCCCTCCGAATAAAGAAACAAGAAAGTCCGAGGTGCGTCCTTTCTTGCCAGAGGCGGGGGCAGAGGAAAGAAGCTGCACAACACAGCTAGTTCCAAGGAACAGAAGTCCTCCCCGGCCTCTACAAAAATCCGCCGCATGTCGCTGGGGCTCCACAGGCGGAGCTAGGCCCGGTGGGGGCACGCCTTTGTAAGTTCAGCCACAAGTGGGTTCACTCCCTGTTAGATCGCGGGACAGAAGCCCGCCGCTGAGGGGGCGGGGCTTCTTCCTCAGCACTAACCAGCGCCATGTTTTTTCTCCACAGCACCGCTGAGAGGAAGCTCCCCAGTCTCTCCCCTGCAGTTACACGGTAGAAGAGGGTAAAAAGAGAGGGGGGGGGGGCACATAATTAGGCGCAAAAATCAATATAAACAGCAGCTACTGGGTTAACATTAAGTTACTGTGTTATTCCTGGGTTAATAGCGCTGGGGTGTGTGCTGGCATACTCTCTCTCTGTCTCTCCAAAGGGCCTTATTGGGGAATTGTCTTCGAATGAGCATTCCCTGAGTGTGTGGTGTGTCGGTACGTGTGTGTCGACATGTCTGAGGTAAAAGGCTCCCATAAGGAGGAGATGGAGCAAATATGTGTGTGAGAGGGTGTCTCTGTCGACAACGCCGACACCTGTTTGGATATGTGTAATTAAGTGCTAAGGTGAATTTATTGCACAAAAGATTAGAGAACAGACAGGAAATCTACCCATGTCTGTCCCTATGTCGCAGAGACCTTCAGAGTCTCTCAATGATCACTATCCAAAATAATAGACACTGATATCGACACGGAGTTGACTCCAGTGTCGACTACGATAATTGAAAGTTACAGCCAAGATGGCAGAAAAGTATTCAATATATGTTTATTGTAATAAAAGATGATTTGCATATCACTGATGACTCATCTGTCCCTGTCACAAGGGTACACATGTTTAAGATGAAGAAAGCTGAGGTAAATTTCCCTCCTCTCTTGATAAAAAAGAGCGGGAAACTCCAGACAAGAGACTGCAGTTTCACATAAAGAATTCTCAGGCAGTATACTTTCCCCACTAGGGCCAGGATATGATGGGAATCTTCCTCTAGGGTGTCACAAAAGGCAGCCCTGATGTTACAGCTATTCTCAGGGATCCTGCAGATAGCGTGCACAACTGCACATTCTGGTACACTACTCAGACCGGCGAATGTGTCGGCATGGGTTTATAGCGCTGTGGCAGCGTGGACAGGTACCTTATCAGCAGAGATTGAGACCCTAGTATGTATATAGATATATATATGTATATATAGAGATATATAGAGATATATATATATATATATAAAAGATGCTGTCTTAAGAGATATGTATATATAAAACATGCCCATAGAGACATGAGTATACTGGGTCCTACAGTCAAAGCTATGTCGATTTCTGCTTGACGTGTCCTGTACAATATGCAATGGACAGATGATGCCGACTTAAGAGGCATATGGAAGGCTGAGGATTGTGTGGAGAAGGGTTCTCGGACCTGGTCTCCACAGCTATGGCTGGTAATTCTGATATTTTGCCCTTTAACCCTGCACAGCCTAGGAAAGCACAACATTATCAAATGCAGCCTTTCAAATAAAAAAAAAAAAAAAAAACACAAGAAGGTCCGAGGTGCGTCCTTTCTTGCCAGAGGCGGGGGCAGAGAAAAGAAGCTGCACAATACAGCTAGTTCCCAGGAACAGAAGTCCTAAAAACCCCGGCCTCTACAAAAATCCACCGCATGTCACTGGGGCTCCACAGGCGGAGCTAGGCCTGGTGGGGGCACGCCTTCGGAAGTTCAGCCACAAGTGGGTTCACTCCCTGTTAGATCCCTGGGCAATAGATATTGTGTCTCAGGGATACAAGCTGGACTTTGAGAAGATGCCTCCTCACCGACGGCCCTGCCGGCTTCCCCCCACGAGAGGGAAACAGTGTTAACTGCAATTCACAAATTGTATCTTCAACAGGTGGTGGTCAAGGTTCCCCTCCTTCAACAAGGAGGGGGTTATTATTTGACCATGATGTAGTCCCGAAACCATACAGTTCGGTCAGATCCATATTGGTGTGAGGCTAGGAAGGCCCCCACGGAGGAATTCCAGCTGGGCCGTTTCCTTCACTTCCTACAGTCGGGGGTGTCGTTGGGCCTGAAATTGGGTTCCATTAAGGTCCAGATTTCGTCCCTGTCTATTTTCTTTCAAAAAGAACTGGCTTCTGCCTGAAGTTCAGACATTTGTAAAGGGAGTGCTGCATATTCAGCCACCTTTTGTGCCCCCAGTGGCACCTTGGGATCTTAACGTGGTGTTAAGTTTCCTGAAGTCACATTGGTTTGAACCACTTAAAACCGTGGAGTTAAAATATCTCACGTGGAAGGTGGTCATGCTATTAGCCTTGGCCTCGGCGAGGCGTGTGTCAGAATTATCGGCTTTGTCACATAAAAGCCCTATCTGGTTTTTCATATGGACAGAGCGGAATTGAGGACTCGTCCACAATTTCTGCCAAAGGTGGTGTCATCTTTTCATATGAACCAATCTATTGTGGTGCCTGTGGCTACTCGTGACTTGGAGGATTCCGAGTTACTAGATGTAGTCAGGGCTTTGAAGGTTTATGTAGCCAGAACGGCTAGAGTCAGGAAAACTGGGTCACTGTTTATCCTGTATGCATCCAACAAGCTGGGTGCTCCTGCTTCAAAGCAAACTATTGCTCGCTGGATCTGTAACACGATTCAGCAGGCTCATTCTGCGGCTGGATTGCCACATCCAAAATCAGTAAAGGCTCATTCCACAAGATAGGTGGGCTCTTCTTGGGTGGCTGCCCGAGGGGTCTCGGCATTACAGCTTTGCCGAGCAGCTACTTGGTCGGGTTCAAACACATTTGCAAAGTTCTACAAGTTTGATACCCTGGCTGAGGAGGACCTTGAGTTTGCTCATTCGGTGCTGCAGAGTCATCCGCATTCTCCCGCCCGTTTGGGTGCTTTGGTATAATCCCCATGGTCCTTACGGAGTCCCCAGCATCCACTAGGACGTTAGAGAAAATAGGATTTTACTTACCGGTAAATCTATTTCTCGTAGACCGTAGTGGATGCTGGGCGCCCGTCCCAAATGGGGACTTCTTCTGCAACACTTGTATATAGTTATTGCTTATATAAGGGTTCTTTTATGGTTGCATCAGGTTTGTCTGATGCTCTGTTGTTGTTCATACTGTTAACTGGGTATGGTTATCATGAGTTATACGGTGTGATTGGTGTGGCTGGTATGAGTCTTACCCTGGATTCCAAATTCCTTTTCTTGTATTGTCAGCTCTTCCGGGCACAGTTTCCTTAACTGAGGTCTGGAGGAGGGACATAGAGGGAGGAGCCAGTGCACACCAGTAGTCCTAATTCTTTCTTAGAGTGTCCTGTCTATTCCCCATGGTCCTTACGGAGTCCCCAGCATCCACTACGGACTACGAGAAATAGATTTACCGGTAAGTAATATCCTATTTTTTCAGGGACGGAGACAGCTGTGTCTCCATCTCTATAAAATCCGCGACCGCTACCGCGACCGCGATCACAGAAGCTCCTACTACTGCTGCAGGGAGCTCTCGTCGGAATAGCTCAGCCTCTGCCCAGAGGAGTGTGGAAATTGTGTATTTCTTGGTATGTGTGTGTTAATGTTTGCAATGTATGTGTATGTGAGTTTCTTATGTTAATATATATTTCTCTAACGTCCTAGTGGATGCTGGGGACTCCGTAAGGACCATGGGGAATAGACGGGCTCCGCAGGAGACTGGGCACTCTAAAGAAAGATTTAGTACTACCTGGTGTGCACTGGCTCCTCCCTGTATGCCCCTCCTCCAGACCTCAGTTAGAATCTGTGCCCGGCCAGAGCTGGGTGCTTTTAGTGGGCTCTCCTGAGCTTGCTAATAAGAAAGTATTTTAGTTAGGTTTTTTATTTTCAGAGAGCTTCTGCTGGCAACAGACTCTCTGCTACGAGGGACTGAGGGGAGAGAAGCAAACCTACTAACTGCGGCTAGGTTGCGCTTCTTAGGCTACTGGACACCATTAGCTCCAGAGGGATCGAACACAGAACCTGACCTTGTCGTCCGTTCCCGGAGCCGCGCCGCCGTCCCCCTCGCAGAGCCAGAAGACAGAAGCCGGCAGAAGCAAGAAGACATCGAAATCGGCGGCAGAAGACTCCTGTCTTCACATGAGGTAGCGCACAGCACTGCAGCTGTGCGCCATTGCTCCCACATTACACCCACACACTCTGGTCACTGTAGGGTGCAGGGCGCAGGGGGGGGCGCCCTGGGCAGCAATTAAGTACCTCCTGGCAAAAGCAGCATATATACAGTTGGACACTGTTATATGCATGAGCCCCCGCCAATAATTTTACACAAAATCGCGGGAGAAGCCCGCCGCTGAGGGGGCGGGGCTTTCTTCCTCAGCACTCACCAGCGCCATTTTCTCTCCACAGATCCGCTGAGAGGAAGCTCCCCAGGCTCTCCCCTGCATGATAGAGAGGGTGTAAAAGAGAGGGGGGGCACATAAATTTGGCGTAAAAATAATATATACAGCAGCTACTGGGTTAACACTAAGTTACTGTGTGATTCCTGGGTCATATAGCGCTGGGGTGTGTGCTGGCATACTCTCTCTCTGTCTCTCCAAAGGGCCTTGTGGGGGAACTGTCTTCAAGTAGAGCATCCCCTGTGTGTGTGGTGTGTCGGTACGTGTGTGTCGACATGTCTGAGGTAAAAGGCTCCCCTAAGGAGGAGATAGAGCAAATATGTGTGTGAGAGGGTGTCTCCGTCGACAACGCCGACACCTGTTTGGATATGTGTAAGAGCTGAGGTGAATTTATTGCACAAAAGATTAGAGAACAGACAGGAAATCTACCCTTGTCTGTCCCTATGTCACAGAGACCTTCAGAGTCTCTCAATGCTCACTATCCAAAATTATAAACACTGATATCGACACGGAGTTTGACTCCAGTGTCGACTACGATAATGCAAAGTTACAGCCAAGTTGGCTGAAAGGTATTCAATATATGATTATTGTAATAAAAGATGATTTGCATATCACTGATGACTCATCTGTCCCTGACACAAGGGTACACATGTTAAGGGGAAGAAAGCTGAGGTAAATTTCCCTCCTCTCATGAGGAAAAAGAGCGGGAAACTCCAGACAAGAGACTGCAGCTTCCCACAAAAAATTCTCAAGCAGTATCCTTTCCCCACTAGGGCCAGGATGTGATGGGAATCTTCCCCTAGGGTGTCCCGTTTGCCCAGAAGGTAGCACTAGCTATTCTCAGGAATCCTGCAGATAGCGTGCACATTCTAGTATACTACTCAGACCGGCGATTGTGTCGGCATGGGTTTATAGCGCTGTGGCAGCGTGGACAGGTACCTTATCAGCAGAGATTGAGACCCTAGGATGCATATAGATATATATATATATATATATATATATATATGTATATATAGAAATGTATATATATATTAAAGATGCTGTCTTAAGTGATAGGTATGTATATATATATATATATATATATATATATATATATATATTAAACATGCCCAAAGAGACATGAGTATACTGGGTCCTAGAGTCAAAGCTATGTCGATTTCTGCTTGACGTGTCCTGTAGAAGATGCAATGGACAGATGATGCCGACTTAAGAGGCATGTGGAAGGCTGAGGATTGTGTGGAGAAGGGTTCTCGGACCTGGTCTCCACAGCTATAGCTGGTAATTCTGATATTTTGCCTTATATTCCTGCACAGCCTAGGAAAGCACAACATTATCAAATGCAGCCCTCCGAATAAAGAAACAAGAAAGTCCGAGGTGCGTCCTTTCTTGCCAGAGGCGGGGGCAGAGGAAAGAAGCTGCACAACACAGCTAGTTCCAAGGAACAGAAGTCCTCCCCGGCCTCTACAAAAATCCGCCGCATGTCGCTGGGGCTCCACAGGCGGAGCTAGGCCCGGTGGGGGCACGCCTTTGTAAGTTCAGCCACAAGTGGGTTCACTCCCTGTTAGATCGCGGGACAGAAGCCCGCCGCTGAGGGGGCGGGGCTTCTTCCTCAGCACTAACCAGCGCCATGTTTTTTCTCCACAGCACCGCTGAGAGGAAGCTCCCCAGTCTCTCCCCTGCAGTTACACGGTAGAAGAGGGTAAAAAGAGAGGGGGGGGGGGGGAAACATAATTAGGCGCAAAAAATCAATATAAACAGCAGCTACTGGGTTAACATTAAGTTACTGTGTTATTCCTGGGTTAATAGCGCTGGGGTGTGTGCTGGCATACTCTCTCTCTGTCTCTCCAAAGGGCCTTATTGGGGAATTGTCTTCGAATGAGCATTCCCTGAGTGTGTGGTGTGTCGGTACGTGTGTGTCGACATGTCTGAGGTAAAAGGCTCCCATAAGGAGGAGATGGAGCAAATATGTGTGTGAGAGGGTGTCTCTGTCGACAACGCCGACACCTGTTTGGATATGTGTAATTAAGTGCTAAGGTGAATTTATTGCACAAAAGATTAGAGAACAGACAGGAAATCTACCCATGTCTGTCCCTATGTCGCAGAGACCTTCAGAGTCTCTCAATGATCACTATCCAAAATAATAGACACTGATATCGACACGGAGTTGACTCCAGTGTCGACTACGATAATTGAAAGTTACAGCCAAGATGGCAGAAAAGTATTCAATATATGTTTATTGTAATAAAAGATGATTTGCATATCACTGATGACTCATCTGTCCCTGTCACAAGGGTACACATGTTTAAGATGAAGAAAGCTGAGGTAAATTTCCCTCCTCTCTTGATAAAAAAGAGCGGGAAACTCCAGACAAGAGACTGCAGTTTCACATAAAGAATTCTCAGGCAGTATACTTTCCCCACTAGGGCCAGGATATGATGGGAATCTTCCTCTAGGGTGTCACAAAAGGCAGCCCTGATGTTACAGCTATTCTCAGGGATCCTGCAGATAGCGTGCACAACTGCACATTCTGGTACACTACTCAGACCGGCGAATGTGTCGGCATGGGTTTATAGCGCTGTGGCAGCGTGGACAGGTACCTTATCAGCAGAGATTGAGACCCTAGTATGTATATAGATATATATATGTATATATAGAGATATATAGAGATATATATATATATATATAAAAGATGCTGTCTTAAGAGATATGTATATATAAAACATGCCCATAGAGACATGAGTATACTGGGTCCTACAGTCAAAGCTATGTCGATTTCTGCTTGACGTGTCCTGTACAATATGCAATGGACAGATGATGCCGACTTAAGAGGCATATGGAAGGCTGAGGATTGTGTGGAGAAGGGTTCTCGGACCTGGTCTCCACAGCTATGGCTGGTAATTCTGATATTTTGCCCTTTAACCCTGCACAGCCTAGGAAAGCACAACATTATCAAATGCAGCCTTTCAAATAAAAAAAAAAAAAAAAAACACAAGAAGGTCCGAGGTGCGTCCTTTCTTGCCAGAGGCGGGGGCAGAGAAAAGAAGCTGCACAATACAGCTAGTTCCCAGGAACAGAAGTCCTAAAAACCCCGGCCTCTACAAAAATCCACCGCATGTCACTGGGGCTCCACAGGCGGAGCTAGGCCTGGTGGGGGCACGCCTTCGGAAGTTCAGCCACAAGTGGGTTCACTCCCTGTTAGATCCCTGGGCAATAGATATTGTGTCTCAGGGATACAAGCTGGACTTTGAGAAGATGCCTCCTCACCGACGGCCCTGCCGGCTTCCCCCCACGAGAGGGAAACAGTGTTAACTGCAATTCACAAATTGTATCTTCAACAGGTGGTGGTCAAGGTTCCCCTCCTTCAACAAGGAGGGGGTTATTATTTGACCATGATGTAGTCCCGAAACCATACAGTTCGGTCAGATCCATATTGGTGTGAGGCTAGGAAGGCCCCCACGGAGGAATTCCAGCTGGGCCGTTTCCTTCACTTCCTACAGTCGGGGGTGTCGTTGGGCCTGAAATTGGGTTCCATTAAGGTCCAGATTTCGTCCCTGTCTATTTTCTTTCAAAAAGAACTGGCTTCTGCCTGAAGTTCAGACATTTGTAAAGGGAGTGCTGCATATTCAGCCACCTTTTGTGCCCCCAGTGGCACCTTGGGATCTTAACGTGGTGTTAAGTTTCCTGAAGTCACATTGGTTTGAACCACTTAAAACCGTGGAGTTAAAATATCTCACGTGGAAGGTGGTCATGCTATTAGCCTTGGCCTCGGCGAGGCGTGTGTCAGAATTATCGGCTTTGTCACATAAAAGCCCTATCTGGTTTTTCATATGGACAGAGCGGAATTGAGGACTCGTCCACAATTTCTGCCAAAGGTGGTGTCATCTTTTCATATGAACCAATCTATTGTGGTGCCTGTGGCTACTCGTGACTTGGAGGATTCCGAGTTACTAGATGTAGTCAGGGCTTTGAAGGTTTATGTAGCCAGAACGGCTAGAGTCAGGAAAACTGGGTCACTGTTTATCCTGTATGCATCCAACAAGCTGGGTGCTCCTGCTTCAAAGCAAACTATTGCTCGCTGGATCTGTAACACGATTCAGCAGGCTCATTCTGCGGCTGGATTGCCACATCCAAAATCAGTAAAGGCTCATTCCACAAGATAGGTGGGCTCTTCTTGGGTGGCTGCCCGAGGGGTCTCGGCATTACAGCTTTGCCGAGCAGCTACTTGGTCGGGTTCAAACACATTTGCAAAGTTCTACAAGTTTGATACCCTGGCTGAGGAGGACCTTGAGTTTGCTCATTCGGTGCTGCAGAGTCATCCGCATTCTCCCGCCCGTTTGGGTGCTTTGGTATAATCCCCATGGTCCTTACGGAGTCCCCAGCATCCACTAGGACGTTAGAGAAAATAGGATTTTACTTACCGGTAAATCTATTTCTCGTAGACCGTAGTGGATGCTGGGCGCCCGTCCCAAATGGGGACTTCTTCTGCAACACTTGTATATAGTTATTGCTTATATAAGGGTTCTTTTATGGTTGCATCAGGTTTGTCTGATGCTCTGTTGTTGTTCATACTGTTAACTGGGTATGGTTATCATGAGTTATACGGTGTGATTGGTGTGGCTGGTATGAGTCTTACCCTGGATTCCAAATTCCTTTTCTTGTATTGTCAGCTCTTCCGGGCACAGTTTCCTTAACTGAGGTCTGGAGGAGGGACATAGAGGGAGGAGCCAGTGCACACCAGTAGTCCTAATTCTTTCTTAGAGTGTCCTGTCTATTCCCCATGGTCCTTACGGAGTCCCCAGCATCCACTACGGACTACGAGAAATAGATTTACCGGTAAGTAATATCCTATTTTTTCAGGGACGGAGACAGCTGTGTCTCCATCTCTATAAAATCCGCGACCGCTACCGCGACCGCGATCACAGAAGCTCCTACTACTGCTGCAGGGAGCTCTCGTCGGAATAGCTCAGCCTCTGCCCAGAGGAGTGTGGAAATTGTGTATTTCTTGGTATGTGTGTGTTAATGTTTGCAATGTATGTGTATGTGAGTTTCTTATGTTAATATATATTTCTCTAACGTCCTAGTGGATGCTGGGGACTCCGTAAGGACCATGGGGAATAGACGGGCTCCGCAGGAGACTGGGCACTCTAAAGAAAGATTTAGTACTACCTGGTGTGCACTGGCTCCTCCCTGTATGCCCCTCCTCCAGACCTCAGTTAGAATCTGTGCCCGGCCAGAGCTGGGTGCTTTTAGTGGGCTCTCCTGAGCTTGCTAATAAGAAAGTATTTTAGTTAGGTTTTTTATTTTCAGAGAGCTTCTGCTGGCAACAGACTCTCTGCTACGAGGGACTGAGGGGAGAGAAGCAAACCTACTAACTGCGGCTAGGTTGCGCTTCTTAGGCTACTGGACACCATTAGCTCCAGAGGGATCGAACACAGAACCTGACCTTGTCGTCCGTTCCCGGAGCCGCGCCGCCGTCCCCCTCGCAGAGCCAGAAGACAGAAGCCGGCAGAAGCAAGAAGACATCGAAATCGGCGGCAGAAGACTCCTGTCTTCACATGAGGTAGCGCACAGCACTGCAGCTGTGCGCCATTGCTCCCACATTACACCCACACACTCTGGTCACTGTAGGGTGCAGGGCGCAGGGGGGGGGCGCCCTGGGCAGCAATTAAGTACCTCCTGGCAAAAGCAGCATATATACAGTTGGACACTGTTATATGCATGAGCCCCCGCCAATAATTTTACACAAAATCGCGGGAGAAGCCCGCCGCTGAGGGGGCGGGGCTTTCTTCCTCAGCACTCACCAGCGCCATTTTCTCTCCACAGATCCGCTGAGAGGAAGCTCCCCAGGCTCTCCCCTGCATGATAGAGAGGGTGTAAAAGAGAGGGGGGGCACATAAATTTGGCGTAAAAATAATATATACAGCAGCTACTGGGTTAACACTAAGTTACTGTGTGATTCCTGGGTCATATAGCGCTGGGGTGTGTGCTGGCATACTCTCTCTCTGTCTCTCCAAAGGGCCTTGTGGGGGAACTGTCTTCAAGTAGAGCATCCCCTGTGTGTGTGGTGTGTCGGTACGTGTGTGTCGACATGTCTGAGGTAAAAGGCTCCCCTAAGGAGGAGATAGAGCAAATATGTGTGTGAGAGGGTGTCTCCGTCGACAACGCCGACACCTGTTTGGATATGTGTAAGAGCTGAGGTGAATTTATTGCACAAAAGATTAGAGAACAGACAGGAAATCTACCCTTGTCTGTCCCTATGTCACAGAGACCTTCAGAGTCTCTCAATGCTCACTATCCAAAATTATAAACACTGATATCGACACGGAGTTTGACTCCAGTGTCGACTACGATAATGCAAAGTTACAGCCAAGTTGGCTGAAAGGTATTCAATATATGATTATTGTAATAAAAGATGATTTGCATATCACTGATGACTCATCTGTCCCTGACACAAGGGTACACATGTTAAGGGGAAGAAAGCTGAGGTAAATTTCCCTCCTCTCATGAGGAAAAAGAGCGGGAAACTCCAGACAAGAGACTGCAGCTTCCCACAAAAAATTCTCAAGCAGTATCCTTTCCCCACTAGGGCCAGGATGTGATGGGAATCTTCCCCTAGGGTGTCCCGTTTGCCCAGAAGGTAGCACTAGCTATTCTCAGGAATCCTGCAGATAGCGTGCACATTCTAGTATACTACTCAGACCGGCGATTGTGTCGGCATGGGTTTATAGCGCTGTGGCAGCGTGGACAGGTACCTTATCAGCAGAGATTGAGACCCTAGGATGCATATAGATATATATATATATATATATATATATATGTATATATAGAAATGTATATATATATTAAAGATGCTGTCTTAAGTGATAGGTATGTATATATATATATATATATATATATATATATATATATATTAAACATGCCCAAAGAGACATGAGTATACTGGGTCCTAGAGTCAAAGCTATGTCGATTTCTGCTTGACGTGTCCTGTAGAAGATGCAATGGACAGATGATGCCGACTTAAGAGGCATGTGGAAGGCTGAGGATTGTGTGGAGAAGGGTTCTCGGACCTGGTCTCCACAGCTATAGCTGGTAATTCTGATATTTTGCCTTATATTCCTGCACAGCCTAGGAAAGCACAACATTATCAAATGCAGCCCTCCGAATAAAGAAACAAGAAAGTCCGAGGTGCGTCCTTTCTTGCCAGAGGCGGGGGCAGAGGAAAGAAGCTGCACAACACAGCTAGTTCCAAGGAACAGAAGTCCTCCCCGGCCTCTACAAAAATCCGCCGCATGTCGCTGGGGCTCCACAGGCGGAGCTAGGCCCGGTGGGGGCACGCCTTTGTAAGTTCAGCCACAAGTGGGTTCACTCCCTGTTAGATCGCGGGACAGAAGCCCGCCGCTGAGGGGGCGGGGCTTCTTCCTCAGCACTAACCAGCGCCATGTTTTTTCTCCACAGCACCGCTGAGAGGAAGCTCCCCAGTCTCTCCCCTGCAGTTACACGGTAGAAGAGGGTAAAAAGAGAGGGGGGGGGGGGGGAAACATAATTAGGCGCAAAAAATCAATATAAACAGCAGCTACTGGGTTAACATTAAGTTACTGTGTTATTCCTGGGTTAATAGCGCTGGGGTGTGTGCTGGCATACTCTCTCTCTGTCTCTCCAAAGGGCCTTATTGGGGAATTGTCTTCGAATGAGCATTCCCTGAGTGTGTGGTGTGTCGGTACGTGTGTGTCGACATGTCTGAGGTAAAAGGCTCCCATAAGGAGGAGATGGAGCAAATATGTGTGTGAGAGGGTGTCTCCGTCGACAACGCCGACACCTGTTTGGATATGTGTAATTAAGTGCTAAGGTGAATTTATTGCACAAAAGATTAGAGAACAGACAGGAAATCTACCCATGTCTGTCCCTATGTCGCAGAGACCTTCAGAGTCTCTCAATGATCACTATCCAAAATAATAGACACTGATATCGACACGGAGTTGACTCCAGTGTCGACTACGATAATTGAAAGTTACAGCCAAGATGGCAGAAAAGTATTCAATATATGTTTATTGTAATAAAAGATGATTTGCATATCACTGATGACTCATCTGTCCCTGTCACAAGGGTACACATGTTTAAGATGAAGAAAGCTGAGGTAAATTTCCCTCCTCTCATGATAAAAAAGAGCGGGAAACTCCAGACAAGAGACTGCAGTTTCACATAAAGAATTCTCAGGCAGTATACTTTCCCCACTAGGGCCAGGATATGATGGGAATCTTCCTCTAGGGTGTCACAAAAGGCAGCCCTGATGTTACAGCTATTCTCAGGGATCCTGCAGATAGCGTGCACAACTGCACATTCTGGTACACTACTCAGACCGGCGAATGTGTCGGCATGGGTTTATAGCGCTGTGGCAGCGTGGACAGGTACCTTATCAGCAGAGATTGAGACCCTAGTATGTATATATATATATATATGTATATATAGAGATATATAGAGATATATATATATATATAAAAGATGCTGTCTTAAGAGATATGTATATATAAAACATGCCCATAGAGACATGAGTATACTGGGTCCTACAGTCAAAGCTATGTCGATTTCTGCTTGACGTGTCCTGTACAATATGCAATGGACAGATGATGCCGACTTAAGAGGCATATGGAAGGCTGAGGATTGTGTGGAGAAGGGTTCTCGGACCTGGTCTCCACAGCTATGGCTGGTAATTCTGATATTTTGCCCTTTAACCCTGCACAGCCTAGGAAAGCACAACATTATCAAATGCAGCCTTTCAAATAAATAAAAAAAAAAAAAACACAAGAAGGTCCGAGGTGCGTCCTTTCTTGCCAGAGGCGGGGGCAGAGAAAAGAAGCTGCACAATACAGCTAGTTCCCAGGAACAGAAGTCCTAAAAACCCCGGCCTCTACAAAAATCCACCGCATGTCACTGGGGCTCCACAGGCGGAGCTAGGCCTGGTGGGGGCACGCCTTCGGAAGTTCAGCCACAAGTGGGTTCACTCCCTGTTAGATCCCTGGGCAATAGATATTGTGTCTCAGGGATACAAGCTGGACTTTGAGAAGATGCCTCCTCACCGACGGCCCTGCCGGCTTCCCCCCACGAGAGGGAAACAGTGTTAACTGCAATTCACAAATTGTATCTTCAACAGGTGGTGGTCAAGGTTCCCCTCCTTCAACAAGGAGGGGGTTATTATTTGACCATGATGTAGTCCCGAAACCATACAGTTCGGTCAGATCCATATTGGTGTGAGGCTAGGAAGGCCCCCACGGAGGAATTCCAGCTGGGCCGTTTCCTTCACTTCCTACAGTCGGGGGTGTCGTTGGGCCTGAAATTGGGTTCCATTAAGGTCCAGATTTCGTCCCTGTCTATTTTCTTTCAAAAAGAACTGGCTTCTGCCTGAAGTTCAGACATTTGTAAAGGGAGTGCTGCATATTCAGCCACCTTTTGTGCCCCCAGTGGCACCTTGGGATCTTAACGTGGTGTTAAGTTTCCTGAAGTCACATTGGTTTGAACCACTTAAAACCGTGGAGTTAAAATATCTCACGTGGAAGGTGGTCATGCTATTAGCCTTGGCCTCGGCGAGGCGTGTGTCAGAATTATCGGCTTTGTCACATAAAAGCCCTATCTGGTTTTTCATATGGACAGAGCGGAATTGAGGACTCGTCCACAATTTCTGCCAAAGGTGGTGTCATCTTTTCATATGAACCAATCTATTGTGGTGCCTGTGGCTACTCGTGACTTGGAGGATTCCGAGTTACTAGATGTAGTCAGGGCTTTGAAGGTTTATGTAGCCAGATCGGCTAGAGTCAGGAAAACTGGGTCACTGTTTATCCTGTATGCATCCAACAAGCTGGGTGCTCCTGCTTCAAAGCAAACTATTGCTCGCTGGATCTGTAACACGATTCAGCAGGCTCATTCTGCGGCTGGATTGCCACATCCAAAATCAGTAAAGGCTCATTCCACAAGATAGGTGGGCTCTTCTTGGGTGGCTGCCCGAGGGGTCTCGGCATTACAGCTTTGCCGAGCAGCTACTTGGTCGGGTTCAAACACATTTGCAAAGTTCTACAAGTTTGATACCCTGGCTGAGGAGGACCTTGAGTTTGCTCATTCGGTGCTGCAGAGTCATCCGCATTCTCCCGCCCGTTTGGGTGCTTTGGTATAATCCCCATGGTCCTTACGGAGTCCCCAGCATCCACTAGGACGTTAGAGAAAATAGGATTTTACTTACCGGTAAATCTATTTCTCGTAGACCGTAGTGGATGCTGGGCGCCCGTCCCAAATGGGGACTTCTTCTGCAACACTTGTATATAGTTATTGCTTATATAAGGGTTCTTTTATGGTTGCATCAGGTTTGTCTGATGCTCTGTTGTTGTTCATACTGTTAACTGGGTATGGTTATCATGAGTTATACGGTGTGATTGGTGTGGCTGGTATGAGTCTTACCCTGGATTCCAAATTCCTTTTCTTGTATTGTCAGCTCTTCCGGGCACAGTTTCCTTAACTGAGGTCTGGAGGAGGGACATAGAGGGAGGAGCCAGTGCACACCAGTAGTCCTAATTCTTTCTTAGAGTGTCCTGTCTATTCCCCATGGTCCTTACGGAGTCCCCAGCATCCACTACGGACTACGAGAAATAGATTTACCGGTAAGTAATATCCTATTTTTTCAGGGACGGAGACAGCTGTGTCTCCATCTCTATAAAATCCGCGACCGCTACCGCGACCGCGATCACAGAAGCTCCTACTACTGCTGCAGGGAGCTCTCGTCGGAATAGCTCAGCCTCTGCCCAGAGGAGTGTGGAAATTGCGTATTTCTTGGTATGTGTGTGTTAATGTTTGCAATGTATGTGTATGTGAGTTTCTTATGTTAATATATATTTCTCTAACGTCCTAGTGGATGCTGGGGACTCCGTAAGGACCATGGGGAATAGACGGGCTCCGCAGGAGACTGGGCACTCTAAAGAAAGATTTAGTACTACCTGGTGTGCACTGGCTCCTCCCTGTATGCCCCTCCTCCAGACCTCAGTTAGAATCTGTGCCCGGCCAGAGCTGGGTGCTTTTAGTGGGCTCTCCTGAGCTTGCTAATAAGAAAGTATTTTAGTTAGGTTTTTTATTTTCAGAGAGCTTCTGCTGGCAACAGACTCTCTGCTACGAGGGACTGAGGGGAGAGAAGCAAACCTACTAACTGCGGCTAGGTTGCGCTTCTTAGGCTACTGGACACCATTAGCTCCAGAGGGATCGAACACAGAACCTGACCTTGTCGTCCGTTCCCGGAGCCGCGCCGCCGTCCCCCTCGCAGAGCCAGAAGACAGAAGCCGGCAGAAGCAAGAAGACATCGAAATCGGCGGCAGAAGACTCCTGTCTTCACATGAGGTAGCGCACAGCACTGCAGCTGTGCGCCATTGCTCCCACATTACACCCACACACTCTGGTCACTGTAGGGTGCAGGGCGCAGGGGGGGGGGGGGGCGCCCTGGGCAGCAATTAAGTACCTCCTGGCAAAAGCAGCATATATACAGTTGGACACTGTTATATGCATGAGCCCCCGCCATTAATTTTACACAAAATCGCGGGAGAAGCCCGCGCTGAGGGGGCGGGGCTTTCTTCCTCAGCACTCACCAGCGCCATTTTCTCTCCACAGATCCGCTGAGAGGAAGCTCCCCAGGCTCTCCCCTGCTGATAGAGAGGGTGTAAAAGAGAGGGGGGGCACATAAATTTGGCGTAAAAATAATATATACAGCAGCTACTGGGTTAACACTAAGTTACTGTGTGATTCCTGGGTCATATAGCGCTGGGGTGTGTGCTGGCATACTCTCTCTCTGTCTCTCCAAAGGGCCTTGTGGGGGAACTGTCTTCAAGTAGAGCATCCCCTGTGTGTGTGGTGTGTCGGTACGTGTGTGTCGACATGTCTGAGGTAAAAGGCTCCCCTAAGGAGGAGATAGAGCAAATATGTGTGTGAGAGGGTGTCTCCGTCGACAACGCCGACACCTGTTTGGATATGTGTAAGAGCTGAGGTGAATTTATTGCACAAAAGATTAGAGAACAGACAGGAAATCTACCCTTGTCTGTCCCTATGTCACAGAGACCTTCAGAGTCTCTCAATGCTCACTATCCAAAATTATAAACACTGATATCGACACGGAGTTTGACTCCAGTGTCGACTACGATAATGCAAAGTTACAGCCAAGTTGGCTGAAAGGTATTCAATATATGATTATTGTAATAAAAGATGATTTGCATATCACTGATGACTCATCTGTCCCTGACACAAGGGTACACATGTTAAGGGGAAGAAAGCTGAGGTAAATTTCCCTCCTCTCATGAGGAAAAAGAGCGGGAAACTCCAGACAAGAGACTGCAGCTTCCCACAAAAAATTCTCAAGCAGTATCCTTTCCCCACTAGGGCCAGGATGTGATGGGAATCTTCCCCTAGGGTGTCCCGTTTGCCCAGAAGGTAGCACTAGCTATTCTCAGGAATCCTGCAGATAGCGTGCACATTCTAGTATACTACTCAGACCGGCGATTGTGTCGGCATGGGTTTATAGCGCTGTGGCAGCGTGGACAGGTACCTTATCAGCAGAGATTGAGACCCTAGGATGCATATAGATATATATATATATATATATATGTATATATAGAAATGTATATATATATTAAAGATGCTGTCTTAAGTGATAGGTATGTATATATATATATATATTAAACATGCCCAAAGAGACATGAGTATACTGGGTCCTAGAGTCAAAGCTATGTCGATTTCTGCTTGACGTGTCCTGTAGAAGATGCAATGGACAGATGATGCCGACTTAAGAGGCATGTGGAAGGCTGAGGATTGTGTGGAGAAGGGTTCTCGGACCTGGTCTCCACAGCTATAGCTGGTAATTCTGATATTTTGCCTTATATTCCTGCACAGCCTAGGAAAGCACAACATTATCAAATGCAGCCCTCCGAATAAAGAAACAAGAAAGTCCGAGGTGCGTCCTTTCTTGCCAGAGGCGGGGGCAGAGGAAAGAAGCTGCACAACACAGCTAGTTCCAAGGAACAGAAGTCCTCCCCGGCCTCTACAAAAATCCGCCGCATGTCGCTGGGGCTCCACAGGCGGAGCTAGGCCCGGTGGGGGCACGCCTTTGTAAGTTCAGCCACAAGTGGGTTCACTCCCTGTTAGATCGCGGGACAGAAGCCCGCCGCTGAGGGGGCGGGGCTTCTTCCTCAGCACTAACCAGCGCCATGTTTTTTCTCCACAGCACCGCTGAGAGGAAGCTCCCCAGTCTCTCCCCTGCAGTTACACGGTAGAAGAGGGTAAAAAGAGAGGGGGGGGGGCACATAATTAGGCGCAAAAATCAATATAAACAGCAGCTACTGGGTTAACATTAAGTTACTGTGTTATTCCTGGGTTAATAGCGCTGGGGTGTGTGCTGGCATACTCTCTCTCTGTCTCTCCAAAGGGCCTTATTGGGGAATTGTCTTCGAATGAGCATTCCCTGAGTGTGTGGTGTGTCGGTACGTGTGTGTCGACATGTCTGAGGTAAAAGGCTCCCATAAGGAGGAGATGGAGCAAATATGTGTGTGAGAGGGTGTCTCCGTCGACAACGCCGACACCTGTTTGGATATGTGTAATTAAGTGCTAAGGTGAATTTATTGCACAAAAGATTAGAGAACAGACAGGAAATCTACCCATGTCTGTCCCTATGTCGCAGAGACCTTCAGAGTCTCTCAATGATCACTATCCAAAATAATAGACACTGATATCGACACGGAGTTGACTCCAGTGTCGACTACGATAATTGAAAGTTACAGCCAAGATGGCAGAAAAGTATTCAATATATGTTTATTGTAATAAAAGATGATTTGCATATCACTGATGACTCATCTGTCCCTGTCACAAGGGTACACATGTTTAAGATGAAGAAAGCTGAGGTAAATTTCCCTCCTCTCATGATAAAAAAGAGCGGGAAACTCCAGACAAGAGACTGCAGTTTCACATAAAGAATTCTCAGGCAGTATACTTTCCCCACTAGGGCCAGGATATGATGGGAATCTTCCTCTAGGGTGTCACAAAAGGCAGCCCTGATGTTACAGCTATTCTCAGGGATCCTGCAGATAGCGTGCACAACTGCACATTCTGGTACACTACTCAGACCGGCGAATGTGTCGGCATGGGTTTATAGCGCTGTGGCAGCGTGGACAGGTACCTTATCAGCAGAGATTGAGACCCTAGTATGTATATAGATATATATATGTATATATAGAGATATATAGAGATATATATATATATATATATAAAAGATGCTGTCTTAAGAGATATGTATATATAAAACATGCCCATAGAGACATGAGTATACTGGGTCCTACAGTCAAAGCTATGTCGATTTCTGCTTGACGTGTCCTGTACAATATGCAATGGACAGATGATGCCGACTTAAGAGGCATATGGAAGGCTGAGGATTGTGTGGAGAAGGGTTCTCGGACCTGGTCTCCACAGCTATGGCTGGTAATTCTGATATTTTGCCCTTTAACCCTGCACAGCCTAGGAAAGCACAACATTATCAAATGCAGCCTTTCAAATAAATAAAAAAAAAAAAAAACACAAGAAGGTCCGAGGTGCGTCCTTTCTTGCCAGAGGCGGGGGCAGAGAAAAGAAGCTGCACAATACAGCTAGTTCCCAGGAACAGAAGTCCTAAAAACCCCGGCTTCTACAAAAATCCACCGCATGTCACTGGGGCTCCACAGGCGGAGCTAGGCCTGGTGGGGGCACGCCTTCGGAAGTTCAGCCACAAGTGGGTTCACTCCCTGTTAGATCCCTGGGCAATAGATATTGTGTCTCAGGGATACAAGCTGGACTTTGAGAAGATGCCTCCTCACCGACGGCCCTGCCGGCTTCCCCCCACGAGAGGGAAACAGTGTTAACTGCAATTCACAAATTGTATCTTCAACAGGTGGTGGTCAAGGTTCCCCTCCTTCAACAAGGAGGGGGTTATTATTTGACCATGATGTAGTCCCGAAACCATACAGTTCGGTCAGATCCATATTGGTGTGAGGCTAGGAAGGCCCCCACGGAGGAATTCCAGCTGGGCCGTTTCCTTCACTTCCTACAGTCGGGGGTGTCGTTGGGCCTGAAATTGGGTTCCATTAAGGTCCAGATTTCGTCCCTGTCTATTTTCTTTCAAAAAGAACTGGCTTCTGCCTGAAGTTCAGACATTTGTAAAGGGAGTGCTGCATATTCAGCCACCTTTTGTGCCCCCAGTGGCACCTTGGGATCTAAACGTGGTGTTAAGTTTCCTGAAGTCACATTGGTTTGAACCACTTAAAACCGTGGAGTTAAAATATCTCACGTGGAAGGTGGTCATGCTATTAGCCTTGGCCTCGGCGAGGCGTGTGTCAGAATTATCGGCTTTGTCACATAAAAGCCCTATCTGGTTTTTCATATGGACAGAGCGGAATTGAGGACTCGTCCACAATTTCTGCCAAAGGTGGTGTCATCTTTTCATATGAACCAATCTATTGTGGTGCCTGTGGCTACTCGTGACTTGGAGGATTCCGAGTTACTAGATGTAGTCAGGGCTTTGAAGGTTTATGTAGCCAGAACGGCTAGAGTCAGGAAAACTGGGTCACTGTTTATCCTGTATGCATCCAACAAGCTGGGTGCTCCTGCTTCAAAGCAAACTATTGCTCGCTGGATCTGTAACACGATTCAGCAGGCTCATTCTGCGGCTGGATTGCCACATCCAAAATCAGTAAAGGCTCATTCCACAAGATAGGTGGGCTCTTCTTGGGTGGCTGCCCGAGGGGTCTCGGCATTACAGCTTTGCCGAGCAGCTACTTGGTCGGGTTCAAACACATTTGCAAAGTTCTACAAGTTTGATACCCTGGCTGAGGAGGACCTTGAGTTTGCTCATTCGGTGCTGCAGAGTCATCCGCATTCTCCCGCCCGTTTGGGTGCTTTGGTATAATCCCCATGGTCCTTACGGAGTCCCCAGCATCCACTAGGACGTTAGAGAAAATAGGATTTTACTTACCGGTAAATCTATTTCTCGTAGACCGTAGTGGATGCTGGGCGCCCGTCCCAAATGGGGACTTCTTCTGCAACACTTGTATATAGTTATTGCTTATATAAGGGTTCTTTTATGGTTGCATCAGGTTTGTCTGATGCTCTGTTGTTGTTCATACTGTTAACTGGGTATGGTTATCATGAGTTATACGGTGTGATTGGTGTGGCTGGTATGAGTCTTACCCTGGATTCCAAATTCCTTTTCTTGTATTGTCAGCTCTTCCGGGCACAGTTTCCTTAACTGAGGTCTGGAGGAGGGACATAGAGGGAGGAGCCAGTGCACACCAGTAGTCCTAATTCTTTCTTAGAGTGTCCTGTCTATTCCCCATGGTCCTTACGGAGTCCCCAGCATCCACTACGGACTACGAGAAATAGATTTACCGGTAAGTAATATCCTATTTTTTCAGGGACGGAGACAGCTGTGTCTCCATCTCTATAAAATCCGCGACCGCTACCGCGACCGCGATCACAGAAGCTCCTACTACTGCTGCAGGGAGCTCTCGTCGGAATAGCTCAGCCTCTGCCCAGAGGAGTGTGGAAATTGCGTATTTCTTGGTATGTGTGTGTTAATGTTTGCAATGTATGTGTATGTGAGTTTCTTATGTTAATATATATTTCTCTAACGTCCTAGTGGATGCTGGGGACTCCGTAAGGACCATGGGGAATAGACGGGCTCCGCAGGAGACTGGGCACTCTAAAGAAAGATTTAGTACTACCTGGTGTGCACTGGCTCCTCCCTGTATGCCCCTCCTCCAGACCTCAGTTAGAATCTGTGCCCGGCCAGAGCTGGGTGCTTTTAGTGGGCTCTCCTGAGCTTGCTAATAAGAAAGTATTTTAGTTAGGTTTTTTATTTTCAGAGAGCTTCTGCTGGCAACAGACTCTCTGCTACGAGGGACTGAGGGGAGAGAAGCAAACCTACTAACTGCGGCTAGGTTGCGCTTCTTAGGCTACTGGACACCATTAGCTCCAGAGGGATCGAACACAGAACCTGACCTTGTCGTCCGTTCCCGGAGCCGCG
Source organism: Pseudophryne corroboree (assembly GCF_028390025.1). Taxonomy (NCBI): domain Eukaryota; kingdom Metazoa; phylum Chordata; class Amphibia; order Anura; family Myobatrachidae; genus Pseudophryne; species Pseudophryne corroboree. Next base: position 119,811 of record NW_026970227.1, on the reverse strand, counting down.
CCGCCGTCCCCCTCGCAGAGCCAGAAGACAGAAGCCGGCAGAAGCAAGAAGACATCGAAATCGGCGGCAGAAGACTCCTGTCTTCACATGAGGTAGCGCACAGCACTGCAGCTGTGCGCCATTGCTCCCACATTACACCCACACACTCTGGTCACTGTAGGGTGCAGGGCGCAGGGGGGGGGGCGCCCTGGGCAGCAATTAAGTACCTCCTGGCAAAAGCAGCATATATACAGTTGGACACTGTTATATGCATGAGCCCCCGCCAATAATTTTACACAAAATCGCGGGAGAAGCCCGCCGCTGAGGGGGCGGGGCTTTCTTCCTCAGCACTCACCAGCGCCATTTTCTCTCCACAGATCCGCTGAGAGGAAGCTCCCCAGGCTCTCCCCTGCATGATAGAGAGGGTGTAAAAGAGAGGGGGGGCACATAAATTTGGCGTAAAAATAATATATACAGCAGCTACTGGGTTAACACTAAGTTACTGTGTGATTCCTGGGTCATATAGCGCTGGGGTGTGTGCTGGCATACTCTCTCTCTGTCTCTCCAAAGGGCCTTGTGGGGGAACTGTCTTCAAGTAGAGCATCCCCTGTGTGTGTGGTGTGTCGGTACGTGTGTGTCGACATGTCTGAGGTAAAAGGCTCCCCTAAGGAGGAGATAGAGCAAATATGTGTGTGAGAGGGTGTCTCCGTCGACAACGCCGACACCTGTTTGGATATGTGTAAGAGCTGAGGTGAATTTATTGCACAAAAGATTAGAGAACAGACAGGAAATCTACCCTTGTCTGTCCCTATGTCACAGAGACCTTCAGAGTCTCTCAATGCTCACTATCCAAAATTATAAACACTGATATCGACACGGAGTTTGACTCCAGTGTCGACTACGATAATGCAAAGTTACAGCCAAGTTGGCTGAAAGGTATTCAATATATGATTATTGTAATAAAAGATGATTTGCATATCACTGATGACTCATCTGTCCCTGACACAAGGGTACACATGTTAAGGGGAAGAAAGCTGAGGTAAATTTCCCTCCTCTCATGAGGAAAAAGAGCGGGAAACTCCAGACAAGAGACTGCAGCTTCCCACAAAAAATTCTCAAGCAGTATCCTTTCCCCACTAGGGCCAGGATGTGATGGGAATCTTCCCCTAGGGTGTCCCGTTTGCCCAGAAGGTAGCACTAGCTATTCTCAGGAATCCTGCAGATAGCGTGCACATTCTAGTATACTACTCAGACCGGCGATTGTGTCGGCATGGGTTTATAGCGCTGTGGCAGCGTGGACAGGTACCTTATCAGCAGAGATTGAGACCCTAGGATGCATATAGATATATATATATATATATATATATATATATATATGTATATATAGAAATGTATATATATATTAAAGATGCTGTCTTAAGTGATAGGTATGTATATATATATATATATATATATATATATATATATATATTAAACATGCCCAAAGAGACATGAGTATACTGGGTCCTAGAGTCAAAGCTATGTCGATTTCTGCTTGACGTGTCCTGTAGAAGATGCAATGGACAGATGATGCCGACTTAAGAGGCATGTGGAAGGCTGAGGATTGTGTGGAGAAGGGTTCTCGGACCTGGTCTCCACAGCTATAGCTGGTAATTCTGATATTTTGCCTTATATTCCTGCACAGCCTAGGAAAGCACAACATTATCAAATGCAGCCCTCCGAATAAAGAAACAAGAAAGTCCGAGGTGCGTCCTTTCTTGCCAGAGGCGGGGGCAGAGGAAAGAAGCTGCACAACACAGCTAGTTCCAAGGAACAGAAGTCCTCCCCGGCCTCTACAAAAATCCGCCGCATGTCGCTGGGGCTCCACAGGCGGAGCTAGGCCCGGTGGGGGCACGCCTTTGTAAGTTCAGCCACAAGTGGGTTCACTCCCTGTTAGATCGCGGGACAGAAGCCCGCCGCTGAGGGGGCGGGGCTTCTTCCTCAGCACTAACCAGCGCCATGTTTTTTCTCCACAGCACCGCTGAGAGGAAGCTCCCCAGTCTCTCCCCTGCAGTTACACGGTAGAAGAGGGTAAAAAGAGAGGGGGGGGGGGGGAAACATAATTAGGCGCAAAAAATCAATATAAACAGCAGCTACTGGGTTAACATTAAGTTACTGTGTTATTCCTGGGTTAATAGCGCTGGGGTGTGTGCTGGCATACTCTCTCTCTGTCTCTCCAAAGGGCCTTATTGGGGAATTGTCTTCGAATGAGCATTCCCTGAGTGTGTGGTGTGTCGGTACGTGTGTGTCGACATGTCTGAGGTAAAAGGCTCCCATAAGGAGGAGATGGAGCAAATATGTGTGTGAGAGGGTGTCTCCGTCGACAACGCCGACACCTGTTTGGATATGTGTAATTAAGTGCTAAGGTGAATTTATTGCACAAAAGATTAGAGAACAGACAGGAAATCTACCCATGTCTGTCCCTATGTCGCAGAGACCTTCAGAGTCTCTCAATGATCACTATCCAAAATAATAGACACTGATATCGACACGGAGTTGACTCCAGTGTCGACTACGATAATTGAAAGTTACAGCCAAGATGGCAGAAAAGTATTCAATATATGTTTATTGTAATAAAAGATGATTTGCATATCACTGATGACTCATCTGTCCCTGTCACAAGGGTACACATGTTTAAGATGAAGAAAGCTGAGGTAAATTTCCCTCCTCTCATGATAAAAAAGAGCGGGAAACTCCAGACAAGAGACTGCAGTTTCACATAAAGAATTCTCAGGCAGTATACTTTCCCCACTAGGGCCAGGATATGATGGGAATCTTCCTCTAGGGTGTCACAAAAGGCAGCCCTGATGTTACAGCTATTCTCAGGGATCCTGCAGATAGCGTGCACAACTGCACATTCTGGTACACTACTCAGACCGGCGAATGTGTCGGCATGGGTTTATAGCGCTGTGGCAGCGTGGACAGGTACCTTATCAGCAGAGATTGAGACCCTAGTATGTATATATATATATATATGTATATATAGAGATATATAGAGATATATATATATATATAAAAGATGCTGTCTTAAGAGATATGTATATATAAAACATGCCCATAGAGACATGAGTATACTGGGTCCTACAGTCAAAGCTATGTCGATTTCTGCTTGACGTGTCCTGTACAATATGCAATGGACAGATGATGCCGACTTAAGAGGCATATGGAAGGCTGAGGATTGTGTGGAGAAGGGTTCTCGGACCTGGTCTCCACAGCTATGGCTGGTAATTCTGATATTTTGCCCTTTAACCCTGCACAGCCTAGGAAAGCACAACATTATCAAATGCAGCCTTTCAAATAAATAAAAAAAAAAAAAACACAAGAAGGTCCGAGGTGCGTCCTTTCTTGCCAGAGGCGGGGGCAGAGAAAAGAAGCTGCACAATACAGCTAGTTCCCAGGAACAGAAGTCCTAAAAACCCCGGCATCTACAAAAATCCACCGCATGTCACTGGGGCTCCACAGGCGGAGCTAGGCCTGGTGGGGGCACGCCTTCGGAAGTTCAGCCACAAGTGGGTTCACTCCCTGTTAGATCCCTGGGCAATAGATATTGTGTCTCAGGGATACAAGCTGGACTTTGAGAAGATGCCTCCTCACCGACGGCCCTGCCGGCTTCCCCCCACGAGAGGGAAACAGTGTTAACTGCAATTCACAAATTGTATCTTCAACAGGTGGTGGTCAAGGTTCCCCTCCTTCAACAAGGAGGGGGTTATTATTTGACCATGATGTAGTCCCGAAACCATACAGTTCGGTCAGATCCATATTGGTGTGAGGCTAGGAAGGCCCCCACGGAGGAATTCCAGCTGGGCCGTTTCCTTCACTTCCTACAGTCGGGGGTGTCGTTGGGCCTGAAATTGGGTTCCATTAAGGTCCAGATTTCGTCCCTGTCTATTTTCTTTCAAAAAGAACTGGCTTCTGCCTGAAGTTCAGACATTTGTAAAGGGAGTGCTGCATATTCAGCCACCTTTTGTGCCCCCAGTGGCACCTTGGGATCTTAACGTGGTGTTAAGTTTCCTGAAGTCACATTGGTTTGAACCACTTAAAACCGTGGAGTTAAAATATCTCACGTGGAAGGTGGTCATGCTATTAGCCTTGGCCTCGGCGAGGCGTGTGTCAGAATTATCGGCTTTGTCACATAAAAGCCCTATCTGGTTTTTCATATGGACAGAGCGGAATTGAGGACTCGTCCACAATTTCTGCCAAAGGTGGTGTCATCTTTTCATATGAACCAATCTATTGTGGTGCCTGTGGCTACTCGTGACTTGGAGGATTCCGAGTTACTAGATGTAGTCAGGGCTTTGAAGGTTTATGTAGCCAGATCGGCTAGAGTCAGGAAAACTGGGTCACTGTTTATCCTGTATGCATCCAACAAGCTGGGTGCTCCTGCTTCAAAGCAAACTATTGCTCGCTGGATCTGTAACACGATTCAGCAGGCTCATTCTGCGGCTGGATTGCCACATCCAAAAATCAGTAAAGGCTCATTCCACAAGATAGGTGGGCTCTTCTTGGGTGGCTGCCCGAGGGGTCTCGGCATTACAGCTTTGCCGAGCAGCTACTTGGTCGGGTTCAAACACATTTGCAAAGTTCTACAAGTTTGATACCCTGGCTGAGGAGGACCTTGAGTTTGCTCATTCGGTGCTGCAGAGTCATCCGCATTCTCCCGCCCGTTTGGGTGCTTTGGTATAATCCCCATGGTCCTTACGGAGTCCCCAGCATCCACTAGGACGTTAGAGAAAATAGGATTTTACTTACCGGTAAATCTATTTCTCGTAGACCGTAGTGGATGCTGGGCGCCCGTCCCAAATGGGGACTTCTTCTGCAACACTTGTATATAGTTATTGCTTATATAAGGGTTCTTTTATGGTTGCATCAGGTTTGTCTGATGCTCTGTTGTTGTTCATACTGTTAACTGGGTATGGTTATCATGAGTTATACGGTGTGATTGGTGTGGCTGGTATGAGTCTTACCCTGGATTCCAAATTCCTTTTCTTGTATTGTCAGCTCTTCCGGGCACAGTTTCCTTAACTGAGGTCTGGAGGAGGGACATAGAGGGAGGAGCCAGTGCACACCAGTAGTCCTAATTCTTTCTTAGAGTGTCCTGTCTATTCCCCATGGTCCTTACGGAGTCCCCAGCATCCACTACGGACTACGAGAAATAGATTTACCGGTAAGTAATATCCTATTTTTTCAGGGACGGAGACAGCTGTGTCTCCATCTCTATAAAATCCGCGACCGCTACCGCGACCGCGATCACAGAAGCTCCTACTACTGCTGCAGGGAGCTCTCGTCGGAATAGCTCAGCCTCTGCCCAGAGGAGTGTGGAAATTGCGTATTTCTTGGTATGTGTGTGTTAATGTTTGCAATGTATGTGTATGTGAGTTTCTTATGTTAATATATATTTCTCTAACGTCCTAGTGGATGCTGGGGACTCCGTAAGGACCATGGGGAATAGACGGGCTCCGCAGGAGACTGGGCACTCTAAAGAAAGATTTAGTACTACCTGGTGTGCACTGGCTCCTCCCTGTATGCCCCTCCTCCAGACCTCAGTTAGAATCTGTGCCCGGCCAGAGCTGGGTGCTTTTAGTGGGCTCTCCTGAGCTTGCTAATAAGAAAGTATTTTAGTTAGGTTTTTTATTTTCAGAGAGCTTCTGCTGGCAACAGACTCTCTGCTACGAGGGACTGAGGGGAGAGAAGCAAACCTACTAACTGCGGCTAGGTTGCGCTTCTTAGGCTACTGGACACCATTAGCTCCAGAGGGATCGAACACAGAACCTGACCTTGTCGTCCGTTCCCGGAGCCGCGCCGCCGTCCCCCTCGCAGAGCCAGAAGACAGAAGCCGGCAGAAGCAAGAAGACATCGAAATCGGCGGCAGAAGACTCCTGTCTTCACATGAGGTAGCGCACAGCACTGCAGCTGTGCGCCATTGCTCCCACATTACACCCACACACTCTGGTCACTGTAGGGTGCAGGGCGCAGGGGGGGGGGGGGGCGCCCTGGGCAGCAATTAAGTACCTCCTGGCAAAAGCAGCATATATACAGTTGGACACTGTTATATGCATGAGCCCCCGCCATTAATTTTACACAAAATCGCGGGAGAAGCCCGCGCTGAGGGGGCGGGGCTTTCTTCCTCAGCACTCACCAGCGCCATTTTCTCTCCACAGATCCGCTGAGAGGAAGCTCCCCAGGCTCTCCCCTGCATGATAGAGAGGGTGTAAAAGAGAGGGGGGGCACATAAATTTGGCGTAAAAATAATATATACAGCAGCTACTGGGTTAACACTAAGTTACTGTGTGATTCCTGGGTCATATAGCGCTGGGGTGTGTGCTGGCATACTCTCTCTCTGTCTCTCCAAAGGGCCTTGTGGGGGAACTGTCTTCAAGTAGAGCATCCCCTGTGTGTGTGGTGTGTCGGTACGTGTGTGTCGACATGTCTGAGGTAAAAGGCTCCCCTAAGGAGGAGATAGAGCAAATATGTGTGTGAGAGGGTGTCTCCGTCGACAACGCCGACACCTGTTTGGATATGTGTAAGAGCTGAGGTGAATTTATTGCACAAAAGATTAGAGAACAGACAGGAAATCTACCCTTGTCTGTCCCTATGTCACAGAGACCTTCAGAGTCTCTCAATGCTCACTATCCAAAATTATAAACACTGATATCGACACGGAGTTTGACTCCAGTGTCGACTACGATAATGCAAAGTTACAGCCAAGTTGGCTGAAAGGTATTCAATATATGATTATTGTAATAAAAGATGATTTGCATATCACTGATGACTCATCTGTCCCTGACACAAGGGTACACATGTTAAGGGGAAGAAAGCTGAGGTAAATTTCCCTCCTCTCATGAGGAAAAAGAGCGGGAAACTCCAGACAAGAGACTGCAGCTTCCCACAAAAAATTCTCAAGCAGTATCCTTTCCCCACTAGGGCCAGGATGTGATGGGAATCTTCCCCTAGGGTGTCCCGTTTGCCCAGAAGGTAGCACTAGCTATTCTCAGGAATCCTGCAGATAGCGTGCACATTCTAGTATACTACTCAGACCGGCGATTGTGTCGGCATGGGTTTATAGCGCTGTGGCAGCGTGGACAGGTACCTTATCAGCAGAGATTGAGACCCTAGGATGCATATAGATATATATATATATATATATATGTATATATAGAAATGTATATATATATTAAAGATGCTGTCTTAAGTGATAGGTATGTATATATATATATATATTAAACATGCCCAAAGAGACATGAGTATACTGGGTCCTAGAGTCAAAGCTATGTCGATTTCTGCTTGACGTGTCCTGTAGAAGATGCAATGGACAGATGATGCCGACTTAAGAGGCATGTGGAAGGCTGAGGATTGTGTGGAGAAGGGTTCTCGGACCTGGTCTCCACAGCTATAGCTGGTAATTCTGATATTTTGCCTTATATTCCTGCACAGCCTAGGAAAGCACAACATTATCAAATGCAGCCCTCCGAATAAAGAAACAAGAAAGTCCGAGGTGCGTCCTTTCTTGCCAGAGGCGGGGGCAGAGGAAAGAAGCTGCACAACACAGCTAGTTCCAAGGAACAGAAGTCCTCCCCGGCCTCTACAAAAATCCGCCGCATGTCGCTGGGGCTCCACAGGCGGAGCTAGGCCCGGTGGGGGCACGCCTTTGTAAGTTCAGCCACAAGTGGGTTCACTCCCTGTTAGATCGCGGGACAGAAGCCCGCCGCTGAGGGGGCGGGGCTTCTTCCTCAGCACTAACCAGCGCCATGTTTTTTCTCCACAGCACCGCTGAGAGGAAGCTCCCCAGTCTCTCCCCTGCAGTTACACGGTAGAAGAGGGTAAAAAGAGAGGGGGGGGGGCACATAATTAGGCGCAAAAATCAATATAAACAGCAGCTACTGGGTTAACATTAAGTTACTGTGTTATTCCTGGGTTAATAGCGCTGGGGTGTGTGCTGGCATACTCTCTCTCTGTCTCTCCAAAGGGCCTTATTGGGGAATTGTCTTCGAATGAGCATTCCCTGAGTGTGTGGTGTGTCGGTACGTGTGTGTCGACATGTCTGAGGTAAAAGGCTCCCATAAGGAGGAGATGGAGCAAATATGTGTGTGAGAGGGTGTCTCCGTCGACAACGCCGACACCTGTTTGGATATGTGTAATTAAGTGCTAAGGTGAATTTATTGCACAAAAGATTAGAGAACAGACAGGAAATCTACCCATGTCTGTCCCTATGTCGCAGAGACCTTCAGAGTCTCTCAATGATCACTATCCAAAATAATAGACACTGATATCGACACGGAGTTGACTCCAGTGTCGACTACGATAATTGAAAGTTACAGCCAAGATGGCAGAAAAGTATTCAATATATGTTTATTGTAATAAAAGATGATTTGCATATCACTGATGACTCATCTGTCCCTGTCACAAGGGTACACATGTTTAAGATGAAGAAAGCTGAGGTAAATTTCCCTCCTCTCATGATAAAAAAGAGCGGGAAACTCCAGACAAGAGACTGCAGTTTCACATAAAGAATTCTCAGGCAGTATACTTTCCCCACTAGGGCCAGGATATGATGGGAATCTTCCTCTAGGGTGTCACAAAAGGCAGCCCTGATGTTACAGCTATTCTCAGGGATCCTGCAGATAGCGTGCACAACTGCACATTCTGGTACACTACTCAGACCGGCGAATGTGTCGGCATGGGTTTATAGCGCTGTGGCAGCGTGGACAGGTACCTTATCAGCAGAGATTGAGACCCTAGTATGTATATAGATATATATATGTATATATAGAGATATATAGAGATATATATATATATATATATAAAAGATGCTGTCTTAAGAGATATGTATATATAAAACATGCCCATAGAGACATGAGTATACTGGGTCCTACAGTCAAAGCTATGTCGATTTCTGCTTGACGTGTCCTGTACAATATGCAATGGACAGATGATGCCGACTTAAGAGGCATATGGAAGGCTGAGGATTGTGTGGAGAAGGGTTCTCGGACCTGGTCTCCACAGCTATGGCTGGTAATTCTGATATTTTGCCCTTTAACCCTGCACAGCCTAGGAAAGCACAACATTATCAAATGCAGCCTTTCAAATAAATAAAAAAAAAAAAAAACACAAGAAGGTCCGAGGTGCGTCCTTTCTTGCCAGAGGCGGGGGCAGAGAAAAGAAGCTGCACAATACAGCTAGTTCCCAGGAACAGAAGTCCTAAAAACCCCGGCTTCTACAAAAATCCACCGCATGTCACTGGGGCTCCACAGGCGGAGCTAGGCCTGGTGGGGGCACGCCTTCGGAAGTTCAGCCACAAGTGGGTTCACTCCCTGTTAGATCCCTGGGCAATAGATATTGTGTCTCAGGGATACAAGCTGGACTTTGAGAAGATGCCTCCTCACCGACGGCCCTGCCGGCTTCCCCCCACGAGAGGGAAACAGTGTTAACTGCAATTCACAAATTGTATCTTCAACAGGTGGTGGTCAAGGTTCCCCTCCTTCAACAAGGAGGGGGTTATTATTTGACCATGATGTAGTCCCGAAACCATACAGTTCGGTCAGATCCATATTGGTGTGAGGCTAGGAAGGCCCCCACGGAGGAATTCCAGCTGGGCCGTTTCCTTCACTTCCTACAGTCGGGGGTGTCGTTGGGCCTGAAATTGGGTTCCATTAAGGTCCAGATTTCGTCCCTGTCTATTTTCTTTCAAAAAGAACTGGCTTCTGCCTGAAGTTCAGACATTTGTAAAGGGAGTGCTGCATATTCAGCCACCTTTTGTGCCCCCAGTGGCACCTTGGGATCTAAACGTGGTGTTAAGTTTCCTGAAGTCACATTGGTTTGAACCACTTAAAACCGTGGAGTTAAAATATCTCACGTGGAAGGTGGTCATGCTATTAGCCTTGGCCTCGGCGAGGCGTGTGTCAGAATTATCGGCTTTGTCACATAAAAGCCCTATCTGGTTTTTCATATGGACAGAGCGGAATTGAGGACTCGTCCACAATTTCTGCCAAAGGTGGTGTCATCTTTTCATATGAACCAATCTATTGTGGTGCCTGTGGCTACTCGTGACTTGGAGGATTCCGAGTTACTAGATGTAGTCAGGGCTTTGAAGGTTTATGTAGCCAGAACGGCTAGAGTCAGGAAAACTGGGTCACTGTTTATCCTGTATGCATCCAACAAGCTGGGTGCTCCTGCTTCAAAGCAAACTATTGCTCGCTGGATCTGTAACACGATTCAGCAGGCTCATTCTGCGGCTGGATTGCCACATCCAAAATCAGTAAAGGCTCATTCCACAAGATAGGTGGGCTCTTCTTGGGTGGCTGCCCGAGGGGTCTCGGCATTACAGCTTTGCCGAGCAGCTACTTGGTCGGGTTCAAACACATTTGCAAAGTTCTACAAGTTTGATACCCTGGCTGAGGAGGACCTTGAGTTTGCTCATTCGGTGCTGCAGAGTCATCCGCATTCTCCCGCCCGTTTGGGTGCTTTGGTATAATCCCCATGGTCCTTACGGAGTCCCCAGCATCCACTAGGACGTTAGAGAAAATAGGATTTTACTTACCGGTAAATCTATTTCTCGTAGACCGTAGTGGATGCTGGGCGCCCGTCCCAAATGGGGACTTCTTCTGCAACACTTGTATATAGTTATTGCTTATATAAGGGTTCTTTTATGGTTGCATCAGGTTTGTCTGATGCTCTGTTGTTGTTCATACTGTTAACTGGGTATGGTTATCATGAGTTATACGGTGTGATTGGTGTGGCTGGTATGAGTCTTACCCTGGATTCCAAATTCCTTTTCTTGTATTGTCAGCTCTTCCGGGCACAGTTTCCTTAACTGAGGTCTGGAGGAGGGACATAGAGGGAGGAGCCAGTGCACACCAGTAGTCCTAATTCTTTCTTAGAGTGTCCTGTCTATTCCCCATGGTCCTTACGGAGTCCCCAGCATCCACTACGGACTACGAGAAATAGATTTACCGGTAAGTAATATCCTATTTTTTCAGGGACGGAGACAGCTGTGTCTCCATCTCTATAAAATCCGCGACCGCTACCGCGACCGCGATCACAGAAGCTCCTACTGCTGCAGGGAGCTCTCGTCGGAATAGCTCAGCCTCTGCCCAGAGGAGTGTGGAAATTGCGTATTTCTTGGTATGTGTGTGTTAATGTTTGCAATGTATGTGTATGTGAGTTTCTTATGTTAATATATATTTCTCTAACGTCCTAGTGGATGCTGGGGACTCCGTAAGGACCATGGGGAATAGACGGGCTCCGCAGGAGACTGGGCACTCTAAAGAAAGATTTAGTACTACCTGGTGTGCACTGGCTCCTCCCTGTATGCCCCTCCTCCAGACCTCAGTTAGAATCTGTGCCCGGCCAGAGCTGGGTGCTTTTAGTGGGCTCTCCTGAGCTTGCTAATAAGAAAGTATTTTAGTTAGGTTTTTTATTTTCAGAGAGCTTCTGCTGGCAACAGACTCTCTGCTACGAGGGACTGAGGGGAGAGAAGCAAACCTACTAACTGCGGCTAGGTTGCGCTTCTTAGGCTACTGGACACCATTAGCTCCAGAGGGATCGAACACAGAACCTGACCTTGTCGTCCGTTCCCGGAGCCGCGCCGCCGTCCCCCTCGCAGAGCCAGAAGACAGAAGCCGGCAGAAGCAAGAAGACATCGAAATCGGCGGCAGAAGACTCCTGTCTTCACATGAGGTAGCGCACAGCACTGCAGCTGTGCGCCATTGCTCCCACATTACACCCACACACTCTGGTCACTGTAGGGTGCAGGGCGCTGGGGGGGGGGGCACCCTGGGCAGCAATTAAGTACCTCCTAGCAAAAGCAGCATATATACAGTTGGACACTGTTATATGCATGAGCCCCCGCCATTAATTTTACACAAAATCGCGGGAGAAGCCCGCGCTGAGGGGGCGGGGCTTTCTTCCTCAGCACTCACCAGCGCCATTTTCTCTCCACAGATCCGCTGAGAGGAAGCTCCCCAGGCTCTCCCCTGCATGATAGAGAGGGTGTAAAAGAGAGGGGGGGCACATAAATTTGGCGTAAAAATAATATATACAGCAGCTACTGGGTTAACACTAAGTTACTGTGTGATTCCTGGGTCATATAGCGCTGGGGTGTGTGCTGGCATACTCTCTCTCTGTCTCTCCAAAGGGCCTTGTGGGGGAACTGTCTTCAAGTAGAGCATCCCCTGTGTGTGTGGTGTGTCGGTACGTGTGTGTCGACATGTCTGAGGTAAAAGGCTCCCCTAAGGAGGAGATAGAGCAAATATGTGTGTGAGAGGGTGTCTCCGTCGACAACGCCGACACCTGTTTGGATATGTGTAAGAGCTGAGGTGAATTTATTGCACAAAAGATTAGAGAACAGACAGGAAATCTACCCTTGTCTGTCCCTATGTCACAGAGACCTTCAGAGTCTCTCAATGCTCACTATCCAAAATTATAAACACTGATATCGACACGGAGTTTGACTCCAGTGTCGACTACGATAATGCAAAGTTACAGCCAAGTTGGCTGAAAGGTATTCAATATATGATTATTGTAATAAAAGATGATTTGCATATCACTGATGACTCATCTGTCCCTGACACAAGGGTACACATGTTAAGGGGAAGAAAGCTGAGGTAAATTTCCCTCCTCTCATGAGGAAAAAGAGCGGGAAACTCCAGACAAGAGACTGCAGCTTCCCACAAAAAATTCTCAAGCAGTATCCTTTCCCCACTAGGGCCAGGATGTGATGGGAATCTTCCCCTAGGGTGTCCCGTTTGCCCAGAAGGTAGCACTAGCTATTCTCAGGAATCCTGCAGATAGCGTGCACATTCTAGTATACTACTCAGACCGGCGATTGTGTCGGCATGGGTTTATAGCGCTGTGGCAGCGTGGACAGGTACCTTATCAGCAGAGATTGAGACCCTAGGATGCATATAGATATATATATATATATATATATATGTATATATAGAAATGTATATATATATTAAAGATGCTGTCTTAAGTGATAGGTATGTATATATATATATATATATATATATATATATATATATATTAAACATGCCCAAAGAGACATGAGTATACTGGGTCCTAGAGTCAAAGCTATGTCGATTTCTGCTTGACGTGTCCTGTAGAAGATGCAATGGACAGATGATGCCGACTTAAGAGGCATGTGGAAGGCTGAGGATTGTGTGGAGAAGGGTTCTCGGACCTGGTCTCCACAGCTATAGCTGGTAATTCTGATATTTTGCCTTATATTCCTGCACAGCCTAGGAAAGCACAACATTATCAAATGCAGCCCTCCGAATAAAGAAACAAGAAAGTCCGAGGTGCGTCCTTTCTTGCCAGAGGCGGGGGCAGAGGAAAGAAGCTGCACAACACAGCTAGTTCCAAGGAACAGAAGTCCTCCCCGGCCTCTACAAAAATCCGCCGCATGTCGCTGGGGCTCCACAGGCGGAGCTAGGCCCGGTGGGGGCACGCCTTTGTAAGTTCAGCCACAAGTGGGTTCACTCCCTGTTAGATCGCGGGACAGAAGCCCGCCGCTGAGGGGGCGGGGCTTCTTCCTCAGCACTAACCAGCGCCATGTTTTTTCTCCACAGCACCGCTGAGAGGAAGCTCCCCAGTCTCTCCCCTGCAGTTACACGGTAGAAGAGGGTAAAAAGAGAGGGGGGGGGGGCACATAATTAGGCGCAAAAATCAATATAAACAGCAGCTACTGGGTTAACATTAAGTTACTGTGTTATTCCTGGGTTAATAGCGCTGGGGTGTGTGCTGGCATACTCTCTCTCTGTCTCTCCAAAGGGCCTTATTGGGGAATTGTCTTCGAATGAGCATTCCCTGAGTGTGTGGTGTGTCGGTACGTGTGTGTCGACATGTCTGAGGTAAAAGGCTCCCATAAGGAGGAGATGGAGCAAATATGTGTGTGAGAGGGTGTCTCCGTCGACAACGCCGACACCTGTTTGGATATGTGTAATTAAGTGCTAAGGTGAATTTATTGCACAAAAGATTAGAGAACAGACAGGAAATCTACCCATGTCTGTCCCTATGTCGCAGAGACCTTCAGAGTCTCTCAATGATCACTATCCAAAATAATAGACACTGATATCGACACGGAGTTGACTCCAGTGTCGACTACGATAATTGAAAGTTACAGCCAAGATGGCAGAAAAGTATTCAATATATGTTTATTGTAATAAAAGATGATTTGCATATCACTGATGACTCATCTGTCCCTGTCACAAGGGTACACATGTTTAAGATGAAGAAAGCTGAGGTAAATTTCCCTCCTCTCATGATAAAAAAGAGCGGGAAACTCCAGACAAGAGACTGCAGTTTCACATAAAGAATTCTCAGGCAGTATACTTTCCCCACTAGGGCCAGGATATGATGGGAATCTTCCTCTAGGGTGTCACAAAAGGCAGCCCTGATGTTACAGCTATTCTCAGGGATCCTGCAGATAGCGTGCACAACTGCACATTCTGGTACACTACTCAGACCGGCGAATGTGTCGGCATGGGTTTATAGCGCTGTGGCAGCGTGGACAGGTACCTTATCAGCAGAGATTGAGACCCTAGTATGTATATAGATATATATATGTATATATAGAGATATATAGAGATATATATATATATATAAAAGATGCTGTCTTAAGAGATATGTATATATAAAACATGCCCATAGAGACATGAGTATACTGGGTCCTACAGTCAAAGCTATGTCGATTTCTGCTTGACGTGTCCTGTACAATATGCAATGGACAGATGATGCCGACTTAAGAGGCATATGGAAGGCTGAGGATTGTGTGGAGAAGGGTTCTCGGACCTGGTCTCCACAGCTATGGCTGGTAATTCTGATATTTTGCCCTTTAACCCTGCACAGCCTAGGAAAGCACAACATTATCAAATGCAGCCTTTCAAATAAATAAAAAAAAAAAAAACACAAGAAGGTCCGAGGTGCGTCCTTTCTTGCCAGAGGCGGGGGCAGAGAAAAGAAGCTGCACAATACAGCTAGTTCCCAGGAACAGAAGTCCTAAAAACCCCGGCTTCTACAAAAATCCACCGCATGTCACTGGGGCTCCACAGGCGGAGCTAGGCCTGGTGGGGGCACGCCTTCGGAAGTTCAGCCACAAGTGGGTTCACTCCCTGTTAGATCCCTGGGCAATAGATATTGTGTCTCAGGGATACAAGCTGGACTTTGAGAAGATGCCTCCTCACCGACGGCCCTGCCGGCTTCCCCCCACGAGAGGGAAACAGTGTTAACTGCAATTCACAAATTGTATCTTCAACAGGTGGTGGTCAAGGTTCCCCTCCTTCAACAAGGAGGGGGTTATTATTTGACCATGATGTAGTCCCGAAACCATACAGTTCGGTCAGATCCATATTGGTGTGAGGCTAGGAAGGCCCCCACGGAGGAATTCCAGCTGGGCCGTTTCCTTCACTTCCTACAGTCGGGGGTGTCGTTGGGCCTGAAATTGGGTTCCATTAAGGTCCAGATTTCGTCCCTGTCTATTTTCTTTCAAAAAGAACTGGCTTCTGCCTGAAGTTCAGACATTTGTAAAGGGAGTGCTGCATATTCAGCCACCTTTTGTGCCCCCAGTGGCACCTTGGGATCTTAACGTGGTGTTAAGTTTCCTGAAGTCACATTGGTTTGAACCACTTAAAACCGTGGAGTTAAAATATCTCACGTGGAAGGTGGTCATGCTATTAGCCTTGGCCTCGGCGAGGCGTGTGTCAGAATTATCGGCTTTGTCACATAAAAGCCCTATCTGGTTTTTCATATGGACAGAGCGGAATTGAGGACTCGTCCACAATTTCTGCCAAAGGTGGTGTCATCTTTTCATATGAACCAATCTATTGTGGTGCCTGTGGCTACTCGTGACTTGGAGGATTCCGAGTTACTAGATGTAGTCAGGGCTTTGAAGGTTTATGTAGCCAGAACGGCTAGAGTCAGGAAAACTGGGTCACTGTTTATCCTGTATGCATCCAACAAGCTGGGTGCTCCTGCTTCAAAGCAAACTATTGCTCGCTGGATCTGTAACACGATTCAGCAGGCTCATTCTGCGTCTGGATTGCCACATCCAAAATCAGTAAAGGCTCATTCCACAAGATAGGTGGGCTCTTCTTGGGTGGCTGCCCGAGGGGTCTCGGCATTACAGCTTTGCCGAGCAGCTACTTGGTCGGGTTCAAACACATTTGCAAAGTTCTACAAGTTTGATACCCTGGCTGAGGAGGACCTTGAGTTTGCTCATTCGGTGCTGCAGAGTCATCCGCATTCTCCCGCCCGTTTGGGTGCTTTGGTATAATCCCCATGGTCCTTACGGAGTCCCCAGCATCCACTAGGACGTTAGAGAAAATAGGATTTTACTTACCGGTAAATCTATTTCTCGTAGACCGTAGTGGATGCTGGGCGCCCGTCCCAAATGGGGACTTCTTCTGCAACACTTGTATATAGTTATTGCTTATATAAGGGTTCTTTTATGGTTGCATCAGGTTTGTCTGATGCTCTGTTGTTGTTCATACTGTTAACTGGGTATGGTTATCATGAGTTATACGGTGTGATTGGTGTGGCTGGTATGAGTCTTACCCTGGATTCCAAATTCCTTTTCTTGTATTGTCAGCTCTTCCGGGCACAGTTTCCTTAACTGAGGTCTGGAGGAGGGACATAGAGGGAGGAGCCAGTGCACACCAGTAGTCCTAATTCTTTCTTAGAGTGTCCTGTCTATTCCCCATGGTCCTTACGGAGTCCCCAGCATCCACTACGGACTACGAGAAATAGATTTACCGGTAAGTAATATCCTATTTTTTCAGGGACGGAGACAGCTGTGTCTCCATCTCTATAAAATCCGCGACCGCTACCGCGACCGCGATCACAGAAGCTCCTACTACTGCTGCAGGGAGCTCTCGTCGGAATAGCTCAGCCTCTGCCCAGAGGAGTGTGGAAATTGCGTATTTCTTGGTATGTGTGTGTTAATGTTTGCAATGTATGTGTATGTGAGTTTCTTATGTTAATATATATTTCTCTAACGTCCTAGTGGATGCTGGGGACTCCGTAAGGACCATGGGGAATAGACGGGCTCCGCAGGAGACTGGGCACTCTAAAGAAAGATTTAGTACTACCTGGTGTGCACTGGCTCCTCCCTGTATGCCCCTCCTCCAGACCTCAGTTAGAATCTGTGCCCGGCCAGAGCTGGGTGCTTTTAGTGGGCTCTCCTGAGCTTGCTAATAAGAAAGTATTTTAGTTAGGTTTTTTATTTTCAGAGAGCTTCTGCTGGCAACAGACTCTCTGCTACGAGGGACTGAGGGGAGAGAAGCAAACCTACTAACTGCGGCTAGGTTGCGCTTCTTAGGCTACTGGACACCATTAGCTCCAGAGGGATCGAACACAGAACCTGACCTTGTCGTCCGTTCCCGGAGCCGCGCCGCCGTCCCCCTCGCAGAGCCAGAAGACAGAAGCCGGCAGAAGCAAGAAGACATCGAAATCGGCGGCAGAAGACTCCTGTCTTCACATGAGGTAGCGCACAGCACTGCAGCTGTGCGCCATTGCTCCCACATTACACCCACACACTCTGGTCACTGTAGGGTGCAGGGCGCTGGGGGGGGGGCGCCCTGGGCAGCAATTAAGTACCTCCTGGCAAAAGCAGCATATATACAGTTGGACACTGTTATATGCATGAGCCCCCGCCATTAATTTTACACAAAATCGCGGGAGAAGCCCGCGCTGAGGGGGCGGGGCTTTCTTCCTCAGCACTCACCAGCGCCATTTTCTCTCCACAGATCCGCTGAGAGGAAGCTCCCCAGGCTCTCCCCTGCATGATAGAGAGGGTGTAAAAGAGAGGGGGGGCACATAAATTTGGCGTAAAAATAATATATACAGCAGCTACTGGGTTAACACTAAGTTACTGTGTGATTCCTGGGTCATATAGCGCTGGGGTGTGTGCTGGCATACTCTCTCTCTGTCTCTCCAAAGGGCCTTGTGGGGGAACTGTCTTCAAGTAGAGCATCCCCTGTGTGTGTGGTGTGTCGGTACGTGTGTGTCGACATGTCTGAGGTAAAAGGCTCCCCTAAGGAGGAGATAGAGCAAATATGTGTGTGAGAGGGTGTCTCCGTCGACAACGCCGACACCTGTTTGGATATGTGTAAGAGCTGAGGTGAATTTATTGCACAAAAGATTAGAGAACAGACAGGAAATCTACCCTTGTCTGTCCCTATGTCACAGAGACCTTCAGAGTCTCTCAATGCTCACTATCCAAAATTATAAACACTGATATCGACACGGAGTTTGACTCCAGTGTCGACTACGATAATGCAAAGTTACAGCCAAGTTGGCTGAAAGGTATTCAATATATGATTATTGTAATAAAAGATGATTTGCATATCACTGATGACTCATCTGTCCCTGACACAAGGGTACACATGTTAAGGGGAAGAAAGCTGAGGTAAATTTCCCTCCTCTCATGAGGAAAAAGAGCGGGAAACTCCAGACAAGAGACTGCAGCTTCCCACAAAAAATTCTCAAGCAGTATCCTTTCCCCACTAGGGCCAGGATGTGATGGGAATCTTCCCCTAGGGTGTCCCGTTTGCCCAGAAGGTAGCACTAGCTATTCTCAGGAATCCTGCAGATAGCGTGCACATTCTAGTATACTACTCAGACCGGCGATTGTGTCGGCATGGGTTTATAGCGCTGTGGCAGCGTGGACAGGTACCTTATCAGCAGAGATTGAGACCCTAGGATGCATATAGATATATATATATATATATATATGTATATATAGAAATGTATATATATATTAAAGATGCTGTCTTAAGTGATAGGTATGTATATATATATATATATATATATATATATATTAAACATGCCCAAAGAGACATGAGTATACTGGGTCCTAGAGTCAAAGCTATGTCGATTTCTGCTTGACGTGTCCTGTAGAAGATGCAATGGACAGATGATGCCGACTTAAGAGGCATGTGGAAGGCTGAGGATTGTGTGGAGAAGGGTTCTCGGACCTGGTCTCCACAGCTATAGCTGGTAATTCTGATATTTTGCCTTATATTCCTGCACAGCCTAGGAAAGCACAACATTATCAAATGCAGCCCTCCGAATAAAGAAACAAGAAAGTCCGAGGTGCGTCCTTTCTTGCCAGAGGCGGGGGCAGAGGAAAGAAGCTGCACAACACAGCTAGTTCCAAGGAACAGAAGTCCTCCCCGGCCTCTAC
The DNA here is from genome assembly GCF_028390025.1 of Pseudophryne corroboree. NCBI lineage: Eukaryota > Metazoa > Chordata > Amphibia > Anura > Myobatrachidae > Pseudophryne > Pseudophryne corroboree. The sequence goes on along the minus strand of NW_026970227.1, from coordinate 100,616 downwards.
AAAAATCCGCCGCATGTCGCTGGGGCTCCACAGGCGGAGCTAGGCCCGGTGGGGGCACGCCTTTGTAAGTTCAGCCACAAGTGGGTTCACTCCCTGTTAGATCGCGGGACAGAAGCCCGCCGCTGAGGGGGCGGGGCTTCTTCCTCAGCACTAACCAGCGCCATGTTTTTTCTCCACAGCACCGCTGAGAGGAAGCTCCCCAGTCTCTCCCCTGCAGTTACACGGTAGAAGAGGGTAAAAAGAGAGGGGGGGGGGGGCACATAATTAGGCGCAAAAATCAATATAAACAGCAGCTACTGGGTTAACATTAAGTTACTGTGTTATTCCTGGGTTAATAGCGCTGGGGTGTGTGCTGGCATACTCTCTCTCTGTCTCTCCAAAGGGCCTTATTGGGGAATTGTCTTCGAATGAGCATTCCCTGAGTGTGTGGTGTGTCGGTACGTGTGTGTCGACATGTCTGAGGTAAAAGGCTCCCATAAGGAGGAGATGGAGCAAATATGTGTGTGAGAGGGTGTCTCAGGGATACAAGCTGGACTTTGAGAAGATGCCTCCTCACCGACGGCCCTGCCGGCTTCCCCCCACGAGAGGGAAACAGTGTTAACTGCAATTCACAAATTGTATCTTCAACAGGTGGTGGTCAAGGTTCCCCTCCTTCAACAAGGAGGGGGTTATTATTTGACCATGATGTAGTCCCGAAACCATACAGTTCGGTCAGATCCATATTGGTGTGAGGCTAGGAAGGCCCCCACGGAGGAATTCCAGCTGGGCCGTTTCCTTCACTTCCTACAGTCGGGGGTGTCGTTGGGCCTGAAATTGGGTTCCATTAAGGTCCAGATTTCGTCCCTGTCTATTTTCTTTCAAAAAGAACTGGCTTCTGCCTGAAGTTCAGACATTTGTAAAGGGAGTGCTGCATATTCAGCCACCTTTTGTGCCCCCGGTGGCACCTTGGGATCTTAACGTGGTGTTAAGTTTCCTGAAGTCACATTGGTTTGAACCACTTAAAACCGTGGAGTTAAAATATCTCACGTGGAAGGTGGTCATGCTATTAGCCTTGGCCTCGGCGAGGCGTGTGTCAGAATTATCGGCTTTGTCACATAAAAGCCCTATCTGGTTTTTCATATGGACAGAGCGGAATTGAGGACTCGTCCACAATTTCTGCCAAAGGTGGTGTCATCTTTTCATATGAACCAATCTATTGTGGTGCCTGTGGCTACTCGTGACTTGGAGGATTCCGAGTTACTAGATGTAGTCAGGGCTTTGAAGGTTTATGTAGCCAGAACGGCTAGAGTCAGGAAAACTGGGTCACTGTTTATCCTGTATGCATCCAACAAGCTGGGTGCTCCTGCTTCAAAGCAAACTATTGCTCGCTGGATCTGTAACACGATTCAGCAGGCTCATTCTGCGGCTGGATTGCCACATCCAAAATCAGTAAAGGCTCATTCCACAAGATAGGTGGGCTCTTCTTGGGTGGCTGCCCGAGGGGTCTCGGCATTACAGCTTTGCCGAGCAGCTACTTGGTCGGGTTCAAACACATTTGCAAAGTTCTACAAGTTTGATACCCTGGCTGAGGAGGACCTTGAGTTTGCTCATTCGGTGCTGCAGAGTCATCCGCATTCTCCCGCCCGTTTGGGTGCTTTGGTATAATCCCCATGGTCCTTACGGAGTCCCCAGCATCCACTAGGACGTTAGAGAAAATAGGATTTTACTTACCGGTAAATCTATTTCTCGTAGACCGTAGTGGATGCTGGGCGCCCGTCCCAAATGGGGACTTCTTCTGCAACACTTGTATATAGTTATTGCTTATATAAGGGTTCTTTTATGGTTGCATCAGGTTTGTCTGATGCTCTGTTGTTGTTCATACTGTTAACTGGGTATGGTTATCATGAGTTATACGGTGTGATTGGTGTGGCTGGTATGAGTCTTACCCTGGATTCCAAATTCCTTTTCTTGTATTGTCAGCTCTTCCGGGCACAGTTTCCTTAACTGAGGTCTGGAGGAGGGACATAGAGGGAGGAGCCAGTGCACACCAGTAGTCCTAATTCTTTCTTAGAGTGTCCTGTCTATTCCCCATGGTCCTTACGGAGTCCCCAGCATCCACTACGGACTACGAGAAATAGATTTACCGGTAAGTAATATCCTATTTTTTCAGGGACGGAGACAGCTGTGTCTCCATCTCTATAAAATCCGCGACCGCTACCGCGACCGCGATCACAGAAGCTCCTACTACTGCTGCAGGGAGCTCTCGTCGGAATAGCTCAGCCTCTGCCCAGAGGAGTGTGGAAATTGCGTATTTCTTGGTATGTGTGTGTTAATGTTTGCAATGTATGTGTATGTGAGTTTCTTATGTTAATATATATTTCTCTAACGTCCTAGTGGATGCTGGGGACTCCGTAAGGACCATGGGGAATAGACGGGCTCCGCAGGAGACTGGGCACTCTAAAGAAAGATTTAGTACTACCTGGTGTGCACTGGCTCCTCCCTGTATGCCCCTCCTCCAGACCTCAGTTAGAATCTGTGCCCGGCCAGAGCTGGGTGCTTTTAGTGGGCTCTCCTGAGCTTGCTAATAAGAAAGTATTTTAGTTAGGTTTTTTATTTTCAGAGAGCTTCTGCTGGCAACAGACTCTCTGCTACGAGGGACTGAGGGGAGAGAAGCAAACCTACTAACTGCGGCTAGGTTGCGCTTCTTAGGCTACTGGACACCATTAGCTCCAGAGGGATCGAACACAGAACCTGACCTTGTCGTCCGTTCCCGGAGCCGCGCCGCCGTCCCCCTCGCAGAGCCAGAAGACAGAAGCCGGCAGAAGCAAGAAGACATCGAAATCGGCGGCAGAAGACTCCTGTCTTCACATGAGGTAGCGCACAGCACTGCAGCTGTGCGCCATTGCTCCCACATTACACCCACACACTCTGGTCACTGTAGGGTGCAGGGCGCAGGGGGGGGGGGGGGCGCCCTGGGCAGCAATTAAGTACCTCCTGGCAAAAGCAGCATATATACAGTTGGACACTGTTATATGCATGAGCCCCCGCCATTAATTTTACACAAAATCGCGGGAGAAGCCCGCCGCTGAGGGGGCGGGGCTTTCTTCCTCAGCACTCACCAGCGCCATTTTCTCTCCACAGATCCGCTGAGAGGAAGCTCCCCAGGCTCTCCCCTGCATGATAGAGAGGGTGTAAAAGAGAGGGGGGGCACATAAATTTGGCGTAAAAATAATATATACAGCAGCTACTGGGTTAACACTAAGTTACTGTGTGATTCCTGGGTCATATAGCGCTGGGGTGTGTGCTGGCATACTCTCTCTCTGTCTCTCCAAAGGGCCTTGTGGGGGAACTGTCTTCAAGTAGAGCATCCCCTGTGTGTGTGGTGTGTCGGTACGTGTGTGTCGACATGTCTGAGGTAAAAGGCTCCCCTAAGGAGGAGATAGAGCAAATATGTGTGTGAGAGGGTGTCTCCGTCGACAACGCCGACACCTGTTTGGATATGTGTAAGAGCTGAGGTGAATTTATTGCACAAAAGATTAGAGAACAGACAGGAAATCTACCCTTGTCTGTCCCTATGTCACAGAGACCTTCAGAGTCTCTCAATGCTCACTATCCAAAATTATAAACACTGATATCGACACGGAGTTTGACTCCAGTGTCGACTACGATAATGCAAAGTTACAGCCAAGTTGGCTGAAAGGTATTCAATATATGATTATTGTAATAAAAGATGATTTGCATATCACTGATGACTCATCTGTCCCTGACACAAGGGTACACATGTTAAGGGGAAGAAAGCTGAGGTAAATTTCCCTCCTCTCATGAGGAAAAAGAGCGGGAAACTCCAGACAAGAGACTGCAGCTTCCCACAAAAAATTCTCAAGCAGTATCCTTTCCCCACTAGGGCCAGGATGTGATGGGAATCTTCCCCTAGGGTGTCCCGTTTGCCCAGAAGGTAGCACTAGCTATTCTCAGGAATCTTGCAGATAGCGTGCACATTCTAGTATACTACTCAGACCGGCGATTGTGTCGGCATGGGTTTATAGCGCTGTGGCAGCGTGGACAGGTACCTTATCAGCAGAGATTGAGACCCTAGGATGCATATAGATATATAGATATATATATATGTATATATAGAAATGTATATATATATTAAAGATGCTGTCTTAAGTGATAGGTATGTATATATATATATATATATATATATATTAAGCATGCCCAAAGAGACATGAGTATACTGGGTCCTAGAGTCAAAGCTATGTCGATTTCTGCTTGACGTGTCCTGTAGAAGATGCAATGGACAGATGATGCCGACTTAAGAGGCATGTGGAAGGCTGAGGATTGTGTGGAGAAGGGTTCTCGGACCTGGTCTCCACAGCTATAGCTGGTAATTCTGATATTTTGCCTTATATTCCTGCACAGCCTAGGAAAGCACAACATTATCAAATGCAGCCCTCCGAATAAAGAAACAAGAAAGTCCGAGGTGCGTCCTTTCTTGCCAGAGGCGGGGGCAGAGGAAAGAAGCTGCACAACACAGCTAGTTCCAAGGAACAGAAGTCCTCCCCAGCCTCTACAAAAATCCGCCGCATGTCGCTGGGGCTCCACAGGCGGAGCTAGGCCCGGTGGGGGCACGCCTTTGTAAGTTCAGCCACAAGTGGGTTCACTCCCTGTTAGATCGCGGGACAGAAGCCCGCCGCTGAGGGGGCGGGGCTTCTTCCTCAGCACTAACCAGCGCCATGTTTTTTCTCCACAGCACCGCTGAGAGGAAGCTCCCCAGTCTCTCCCCTGCAGTTACACGGTAGAAGAGGGTAAAAAGAGAGGGGGGGGGGGGGGGGCACATAATTAGGCGCAAAAATCAATATAAACAGCAGCTACTGGGTTAACATTAAGTTACTGTGTTATTCCTGGGTTAATAGCGCTGGGGTGTGTGCTGGCATACTCTCTCTCTGTCTCTCCAAAGGGCCTTATTGGGGAATTGTCTTCGAATGAGCATTCCCTGAGTGTGTGGTGTGTCGGTACGTGTGTGTCGACATGTCTGAGGTAAAAGGCTCCCATAAGGAGGAGATGGAGCAAATATGTGTGTGAGAGGGTGTCTCTGTCGACAACGCCGACACCTGTTTGGATATGTGTAATTAAGTGCTAAGGTGAATTTATTGCACAAAAGATTAGAGAACAGACAGGAAATCTACCCATGTCTGTCCCTATGTCGCAGAGACCTTCAGAGTCTCTCAATGATCACTATCCAAAATAATAGACACTGATATCGACACGGAGTTGACTCCAGTGTCGACTACGATAATTGAAAGTTACAGCCAAGATGGCAGAAAAGTATTCAATATATGTTTATTGTAATAAAAGATGATTTGCATATCACTGATGACTCATCTGTCCCTGTCACAAGGGTACACATGTTTAAGATGAAGAAAGCTGAGGTAAATTTCCCTCCTCTCTTGATAAAAAAAGAGCGGGAAACTCCAGACAAGAGACTGCAGTTTCACATAAAGAATTCTCAGGCAGTATACTTTCCCCACTAGGGCCAGGATATGATGGGAATCTTCCTCTAGGGTGTCACAAAAGGCAGCCCTGATGTTACAGCTATTCTCAGGGATCCTGCAGATAGCGTGCACAACTGCACATTCTGGTACACTACTCAGACCGGCGAATGTGTCGGCATGGGTTTATAGCGCTGTGGCAGCGTGGACAGGTACCTTATCAGCAGAGATTGAGACCCTAGTATGTATATAGATATATATATGTATATATAGAGATATATAGAGATATATATATATATATATATATAAAAGATGCTGTCTTAAGAGATATGTATATATAAAACATGCCCATAGAGACATGAGTATACTGGGTCCTACAGTCAAAGCTATGTCGATTTCTGCTTGACGTGTCCTGTACAATATGCAATGGACAGATGATGCCGACTTAAGAGGCATATGGAAGGCTGAGGATTGTGTGGAGAAGGGTTCTCGGACCTGGTCTCCACAGCTATGGCTGGTAATTCTGATATTTTGCCCTTTAACCCTGCACAGCCTAGGAAAGCACAACATTATCAAATGCAGCCTTTCAAATAAAAATAAAAATAAAAAACACAAGAAGGTCCGAGGTGCGTCCTTTCTTGCCAGAGGCGGGGGCAGAGAAAAGAAGCTGCACAATACAGCTAGTTCCCAGGAACAGAAGTCCTAAAAACCCCGGCCTCTACAAAAATCCACCGCATGTCACTGGGGCTCCACAGGCGGAGCTAGGCCTGGTGGGGGCACGCCTTCGGAAGTTCAGCCACAAGTGGGTTCACTCCCTGTTAGATCCCTGGGCAATAGATATTGTGTCTCAGGGATACAAGCTGGACTTTGAGAAGATGCCTCCTCACCGACGGCCCTGCCGGCTTCCCCCCACGAGAGGGAAACAGTGTTAACTGCAATTCACAAATTGTATCTTCAACAGGTGGTGGTCAAGGTTCCCCTCCTTCAACAAGGAGGGGGTTATTATTTGACCATGATGTAGTCCCGAAACCATACAGTTCGGTCAGATCCATATTGGTGTGAGGCTAGGAAGGCCCCCACGGAGGAATTCCAGCTGGGCCGTTTCCTTCACTTCCTACAGTCGGGGGTGTCGTTGGGCCTGAAATTGGGTTCCATTAAGGTCCAGATTTCGTCCCTGTCTATTTTCTTTCAAAAAGAACTGGCTTCTGCCTGAAGTTCAGACATTTGTAAAGGGAGTGCTGCATATTCAGCCACCTTTTGTGCCCCCAGTGGCACCTTGGGATCTTAACGTGGTGTTAAGTTTCCTGAAGTCACATTGGTTTGAACCACTTAAAACCGTGGAGTTAAAATATCTCACGTGGAAGGTGGTCATGCTATTAGCCTTGGCCTCGGCGAGGCGTGTGTCAGAATTATCGGCTTTGTCACATAAAAGCCCTATCTGGTTTTTCATATGGACAGAGCGGAATTGAGGACTCGTCCACAATTTCTGCCAAAGGTGGTGTCATCTTTTCATATGAACCAATCTATTGTGGTGCCTGTGGCTACTCGTGACTTGGAGGATTCCGAGTTACTAGATGTAGTCAGGGCTTTGAAGGTTTATGTAGCCAGAACGGCTAGAGTCAGGAAAACTGGGTCACTGTTTATCCTGTATGCATCCAACAAGCTGGGTGCTCCTGCTTCAAAGCAAACTATTGCTCGCTGGATCTGTAACACGATTCAGCAGGCTCATTCTGCGGCTGGATTGCCACATCCAAAATCAGTAAAGGCTCATTCCACAAGATAGGTGGGCTCTTCTTGGGTGGCTGCCCGAGGGGTCTTGGCATTACAGCTTTGCCGAGCAGCTACTTGGTCGGGTTCAAACACATTTGCAAAGTTCTTCAAGTTTGATACCCTGGCTGAGGAGGACCTTGAGTTTGCTCATTCGGTGCTGCAGAGTCATCCGCATTCTCCCGCCCGTTTGGGTGCTTTGGTATAATCCCCATGGTCCTTACGGAGTCCCCAGCATCCACTAGGACGTTAGAGAAAATAGGATTTTACTTACCGGTAAATCTATTTCTCGTAGACCGTAGTGGATGCTGGGCGCCCGTCCCAAATGGGGACTTCTTCTGCAACACTTGTATATAGTTATTGCTTATATAAGGGTTCTTTTATGGTTGCATCAGGTTTGTCTGATGCTCTGTTGTTGTTCATACTGTTAACTGGGTATGGTTATCATGAGTTATACGGTGTGATTGGTGTGGCTGGTATGAGTCTTACCCTGGATTCCAAATTCCTTTTCTTGTATTGTCAGCTCTTCCGGGCACAGTTTCCTTAACTGAGGTCTGGAGGAGGGACATAGAGGGAGGAGCCAGTGCACACCAGTAGTCCTAATTCTTTCTTAGAGTGTCCTGTCTATTCCCCATGGTCCTTACGGAGTCCCCAGCATCCACTACGGACTACGAGAAATAGATTTACCGGTAAGTAATATCCTATTTTTTCAGGGACGGAGACAGCTGTGTCTCCATCTCTATAAAATCCGCGACCGCTACCGCGACCGCGATCACAGAAGCTCCTACTACTGCTGCAGGGAGCTCTCGTCGGAATAGCTCAGCCTCTGCCCAGAGGAGTGTGGAAATTGCGTATTTCTTGGTATGTGTGTGTTAATGTTTGCAATGTATGTGTATGTGAGTTTCTTATGTTAATATATATTTCTCTAACGTCCTAGTGGATGCTGGGGACTCCGTAAGGACCATGGGGAATAGACGGGCTCCGCAGGAGACTGGGCACTCTAAAGAAAGATTTAGTACTACCTGGTGTGCACTGGCTCCTCCCTGTATGCCCCTCCTCCAGACCTCAGTTAGAATCTGTGCCCGGCCAGAGCTGGGTGCTTTTAGTGGGCTCTCCTGAGCTTGCTAATAAGAAAGTATTTTAGTTAGGTTTTTTATTTTCAGAGAGCTTCTGCTGGCAACAGACTCTCTGCTACGAGGGACTGAGGGGAGAGAAGCAAACCTACTAACTGCGGCTAGGTTGCGCTTCTTAGGCTACTGGACACCATTAGCTCCAGAGGGATCGAACACAGAACCTGACCTTGTCGTCCGTTCCCGGAGCCGCGCCGCCGTCCCCCTCGCAGAGCCAGAAGACAGAAGCCGGCAGAAGCAAGAAGACATCGAAATCGGCGGCAGAAGACTCCTGTCTTCACATGAGGTAGCGCACAGCACTGCAGCTGTGCGCCATTGCTCCCACATTACACCCACACACTCTGGTCACTGTAGGGTGCAGGGCGCAGGGGGGGGGCGCCCTGGGCAGCAATTAAGTACCTCCTGGCAAAAGCAGCATATATACAGTTGGACACTGTTATATGCATGAGCCCCCGCCATTAATTTTACACAAAATCGCGGGAGAAGCCCGCCGCTGAGGGGGCGGGGCTTTCTTCCTCAGCACTCACCAGCGCCATTTTCTCTCCACAGATCCGCTGAGAGGAAGCTCCCCAGGCTCTCCCCTGCATGATAGAGAGGGTGTAAAAGAGAGGGGGGGCACATAAATTTGGCGTAAAAATAATATATACAGCAGCTACTGGGTTAACACTAAGTTACTGTGTGATTCCTGGGTCATATAGCGCTGGGGTGTGTGCTGGCATACTCTCTCTCTGTCTCTCCAAAGGGCCTTGTGGGGGAACTGTCTTCAAGTAGAGCATCCCCTGTGTGTGTGGTGTGTCGGTACGTGTGTGTCGACATGTCTGAGGTAAAAGGCTCCCCTAAGGAGGAGATAGAGCAAATATGTGTGTGAGAGGGTGTCTCCGTCGACAACGCCGACACCTGTTTGGATATGTGTAAGAGCTGAGGTGAATTTATTGCACAAAAGATTAGAGAACAGACAGGAAATCTACCCTTGTCTGTCCCTATGTCACAGAGACCTTCAGAGTCTCTCAATGCTCACTATCCAAAATTATAAACACTGATATCGACACGGAGTTTGACTCCAGTGTCGACTACGATAATGCAAAGTTACAGCCAAGTTGGCTGAAAGGTATTCAATATATGATTATTGTAATAAAAGATGATTTGCATATCACTGATGACTCATCTGTCCCTGACACAAGGGTACACATGTTAAGGGGAAGAAAGCTGAGGTAAATTTCCCTCCTCTCATGAGGAAAAAGAGCGGGAAACTCCAGACAAGAGACTGCAGCTTCCCACAAAAAATTCTCAAGCAGTATCCTTTCCCCACTAGGGCCAGGATGTGATGGGAATCTTCCCCTAGGGTGTCCCGTTTGCCCAGAAGGTAGCACTAGCTATTCTCAGGAATCCTGCAGATAGCGTGCACATTCTAGTATACTACTCAGACCGGCGATTGTGTCGGCATGGGTTTATAGCGCTGTGGCAGCGTGGACAGGTACCTTATCAGCAGAGATTGAGACCCTAGGATGCATATATATATATATATATATATATATATATATATATATGTATATATAGAAATGTATATATATATTAAAGATGCTGTCTTAAGTGATAGGTATGTATATATATATATATATATATATATATATATATTAAACATGCCCAAAGAGACATGAGTATACTGGGTCCTAGAGTCAAAGCTATGTCGATTTCTGCTTGACGTGTCCTGTAGAAGATGCAATGGACAGATGATGCCGACTTAAGAGGCATGTGGAAGGCTGAGGATTGTGTGGAGAAGGGTTCTCGGACCTGGTCTCCACAGCTATAGCTGGTAATTCTGATATTTTGCCTTATATTCCTGCACAGCCTAGGAAAGCACAACATTATCAAATGCAGCCCTCCGAATAAAGAAACAAGAAAGTCCGAGGTGCGTCCTTTCTTGCCAGAGGCGGGGGCAGAGGAAAGAAGCTGCACAACACAGCTAGTTCCAAGGAACAGAAGTCCTCCCCGGCCTCTACAAAAATCCGCCGCATGTCGCTGGGGCTCCACAGGCGGAGCTAGGCCCGGTGGGGGCACGCCTTTGTAAGTTCAGCCACAAGTGGGTTCACTCCCTGTTAGATCGCGGGACAGAAGCCCGCCGCTGAGGGGGCGGGGCTTCTTCCTCAGCACTAACCAGCGCCATGTTTTTTCTCCACAGCACCGCTGAGAGGAAGCTCCCCAGTCTCTCCCCTGCAGTTACACGGTAGAAGAGGGTAAAAAGAGAGGGGGGGGGGGGGCACATAATTAGGCGCAAAAATCAATATAAACAGCAGCTACTGGGTTAACATTAAGTTACTGTGTTATTCCTGGGTTAATAGCGCTGGGGTGTGTGCTGGCATACTCTCTCTCTGTCTCTCCAAAGGGCCTTATTGGGGAATTGTCTTCGAATGAGCATTCCCTGAGTGTGTGGTGTGTCGGTACGTGTGTGTCGACATGTCTGAGGTAAAAGGCTCCCATAAGGAGGAGATGGAGCAAATATGTGTGTGAGAGGGTGTCTCCGTCGACAACGCCGACACCTGTTTGGATATGTGTAATTAAGTGCTAAGGTGAATTTATTGCACAAAAGATTAGAGAACAGACAGGAAATCTACCCATGTCTGTCCCTATGTCGCAGAGACCTTCAGAGTCTCTCAATGATCACTATCCAAAATAATAGACACTGATATCGACACGGAGTTGACTCCAGTGTCGACTACGATAATTGAAAGTTACAGCCAAGATGGCAGAAAAGTATTCAATATATGTTTATTGTAATAAAAGATGATTTGCATATCACTGATGACTCATCTGTCCCTGTCACAAGGGTACACATGTTTAAGATGAAGAAAGCTGAGGTAAATTTCCCTCCTCTCATGATAAAAAAGAGCGGGAAACTCCAGACAAGAGACTGCAGTTTCACATAAAGAATTCTCAGGCAGTATACTTTCCCCACTAGGGCCAGGATATGATGGGAATCTTCCTCTAGGGTGTCACAAAAGGCAGCCCTGATGTTACAGCTATTCTCAGGGATCCTGCAGATAGCGTGCACAACTGCACATTCTGGTACACTACTCAGACCGGCGAATGTGTCGGCATGGGTTTATAGCGCTGTGGCAGCGTGGACAGGTACCTTATCAGCAGAGATTGAGACCCTAGTATGTATATAGATATATATATATGTATATATAGAGATATATAGAGATATATATATATATATAAAAGATGCTGTCTTAAGAGATATGTATATATAAAACATGCCCATAGAGACATGAGTATACTGGGTCCTACAGTCAAAGCTATGTCGATTTCTGCTTGACGTGTCCTGTACAATATGCAATGGACAGATGATGCCGACTTAAGAGGCATATGGAAGGCTGAGGATTGTGTGGAGAAGGGTTCTCGGACCTGGTCTCCACAGCTATGGCTGGTAATTCTGATATTTTGCCCTTTAACCCTGCACAGCCTAGGAAAGCACAACATTATCAAATGCAGCCTTTCAAATAAAAATAAAAATAAAAAACACAAGAAGGTCCGAGGTGCGTCCTTTCTTGCCAGAGGCGGGGGCAGAGAAAAGAAGCTGCACAATACAGCTAGTTCCCAGGAACAGAAGTCCTAAAAACCCCGGCCTCTACAAAAATCCACCGCATGTCACTGGGGCTCCACAGGCGGAGCTAGGCCTGGTGGGGGCACGCCTTCGGAAGTTCAGCCACAAGTGGGTTCACTCCCTGTTAGATCCCTGGGCAATAGATATTGTGTCTCAGGGATACAAGCTGGACTTTGAGAAGATGCCTCCTCACCGACGGCCCTGCCGGCTTCCCCCCACGAGAGGGAAACAGTGTTAACTGCAATTCACAAATTGTATCTTCAACAGGTGGTGGTCAAGGTTCCCCTCCTTCAACAAGGAGGGGGTTATTATTTGACCATGATGTAGTCCCGAAACCATACAGTTCGGTCAGATCCATATTGGTGTGAGGCTAGGAAGGCCCCCACGGAGGAATTCCAGCTGGGCCGTTTCCTTCACTTCCTACAGTCGGGGGTGTCGTTGGGCCTGAAATTGGGTTCCATTAAGGTCCAGATTTCGTCCCTGTCTATTTTCTTTCAAAAAGAACTGGCTTCTGCCTGAAGTTCAGACATTTGTAAAGGGAGTGCTGCATATTCAGCCACCTTTTGTGCCCCCAGTGGCACCTTGGGATCTTAACGTGGTGTTAAGTTTCCTGAAGTCACATTGGTTTGAACCACTTAAAACCGTGGAGTTAAAATATCTCACGTGGAAGGTGGTCATGCTATTAGCCTTGGCCTCGGCGAGGCGTGTGTCAGAATTATCGGCTTTGTCACATAAAAGCCCTATCTGGTTTTTCATATGGACAGAGCGGAATTGAGGACTCGTCCACAATTTCTGCCAAAGGTGGTGTCATCTTTTCATATGAACCAATCTATTGTGGTGCCTGTGGCTACTCGTGACTTGGAGGATTCCGAGTTACTAGATGTAGTCAGGGCTTTGAAGGTTTATGTAGCCAGAACGGCTAGAGTCAGGAAAACTGGGTCACTGTTTATCCTGTATGCATCCAACAAGCTGGGTGCTCCTGCTTCAAAGCAAACTATTGCTCGCTGGATCTGTAACACGATTCAGCAGGCTCATTCTGCGGCTGGATTGCCACATCCAAAATCAGTAAAGGCTCATTCCACAAGATAGGTGGGCTCTTCTTGGGTGGCTGCCCGAGGGGTCTCGGCATTACAGCTTTGCCGAGCAGCTACTTGGTCGGGTTCAAACACATTTGCAAAGTTCTTCAAGTTTGATACCCTGGCTGAGGAGGACCTTGAGTTTGCTCATTCGGTGCTGCAGAGTCATCCGCATTCTCCCGCCCGTTTGGGTGCTTTGGTATAATCCCCATGGTCCTTACGGAGTCCCCAGCATCCACTAGGACGTTAGAGAAAATAGGATTTTACTTACCGGTAAATCTATTTCTCGTAGACCGTAGTGGATGCTGGGCGCCCGTCCCAAATGGGGACTTCTTCTGCAACACTTGTATATAGTTATTGCTTATATAAGGGTTCTTTTATGGTTGCATCAGGTTTGTCTGATGCTCTGTTGTTGTTCATACTGTTAACTGGGTATGGTTATCATGAGTTATACGGTGTGATTGGTGTGGCTGGTATGAGTCTTACCCTGGATTCCAAATTCCTTTTCTTGTATTGTCAGCTCTTCCGGGCACAGTTTCCTTAACTGAGGTCTGGAGGAGGGACATAGAGGGAGGAGCCAGTGCACACCAGTAGTCCTAATTCTTTCTTAGAGTGTCCTGTCTATTCCCCATGGTCCTTACGGAGTCCCCAGCATCCACTACGGACTACGAGAAATAGATTTACCGGTAAGTAATATCCTATTTTTTCAGGGACGGAGACAGCTGTGTCTCCATCTCTATAAAATCCGCGACCGCTACCGCGACCGCGATCACAGAAGCTCCTACTACTGCTGCAGGGAGCTCTCGTCGGAATAGCTCAGCCTCTGCCCAGAGGAGTGTGGAAATTGCGTATTTCTTGGTATGTGTGTGTTAATGTTTGCAATGTATGTGTATGTGAGTTTCTTATGTTAATATATATTTCTCTAACGTCCTAGTGGATGCTGGGGACTCCGTAAGGACCATGGGGAATAGACGGGCTCCGCAGGAGACTGGGCACTCTAAAGAAAGATTTAGTACTACCTGGTGTGCACTGGCTCCTCCCTGTATGCCCCTCCTCCAGACCTCAGTTAGAATCTGTGCCCGGCCAGAGCTGGGTGCTTTTAGTGGGCTCTCCTGAGCTTGCTAATAAGAAAGTATTTTAGTTAGGTTTTTTATTTTCAGAGAGCTTCTGCTGGCAACAGACTCTCTGGTACGAGGGACTGAGGGGAGAGAAGCAAACCTACTAACTGCGGCTAGGTTGCGCTTCTTAGGCTACTGGACACCATTAGCTCCAGAGGGATCGAACACAGAACCTGACCTTGTCGTCCGTTCCCGGAGCCGCGCCGCCGTCCCCCTCGCAGAGCCAGAAGACAGAAGCCGGCAGAAGCAAGAAGACATCGAAATCGGCGGCAGAAGACTCCTGTCTTCACATGAGGTAGCGCACAGCACTGCAGCTGTGCGCCATTGCTCCCACATTACACCCACACACTCTGGTCACTGTAGGGTGCAGGGCGCAGGGGGGGGGGGGCGCCCTGGGCAGCAATTAAGTACCTCCTGGCAAAAGCAGCATATATACAGTTGGACACTGTTATATGCATGAGCCCCCGCCATTAATTTTACACAAAATCGCGGGAGAAGCCCGCCGCTGAGGGGGCGGGGCTTTCTTCCTCAGCACTCACCAGCGCCATTTTCTCTCCACAGATCCGCTGAGAGGAAGCTCCCCAGGCTCTCCCCTGCATGATAGAGAGGGTGTAAAAGACAGGGGGGCACATAAATTTGGCGTAAAAATAATATATACAGCAGCTACTGGGTTAACACTAAGTTACTGTGTGATTCCTGGGTCATATAGCGCTGGGGTGTGTGCTGGCATACTCTCTCTCTGTCTCTCCAAAGGGCCTTGTGGGGGAACTGTCTTCAAGTAGAGCATCCCCTGTGTGTGTGGTGTGTCGGTACGTGTGTGTCGACATGTCTGAGGTAAAAGGCTCCCCTAAGGAGGAGATAGAGCAAATATGTGTGTGAGAGGGTGTCTCCGTCGACAACGCCGACACCTGTTTGGATATGTGTAAGAGCTGAGGTGAATTTATTGCACAAAAGATTAGAGAACAGACAGGAAATCTACCCTTGTCTGTCCCTATGTCACAGAGACCTTCAGAGTCTCTCAATGCTCACTATCCAAAATTATAAACACTGATATCGACACGGAGTTTGACTCCAGTGTCGACTACGATAATGCAAAGTTACAGCCAAGTTGGCTGAAAGGTATTCAATATATGATTATTGTAATAAAAGATGATTTGCATATCACTGATGACTCATCTGTCCCTGACACAAGGGTACACATGTTAAGGGGAAGAAAGCTGAGGTAAATTTCCCTCCTCTCATGAGGAAAAAGAGCGGGAAACTCCAGACAAGAGACTGCAGCTTCCCACAAAAAATTCTCAAGCAGTATCCTTTCCCCACTAGGGCCAGGATGTGATGGGAATCTTCCCCTAGGGTGTCCCGTTTGCCCAGAAGGTAGCACTAGCTATTCTCAGGAATCCTGCAGATAGCGTGCACATTCTAGTATACTACTCAGACCGGCGATTGTGTCGGCATGGGTTTATAGCGCTGTGGCAGCGTGGACAGGTACCTTATCAGCAGAGATTGAGACCCTAGGATGCATATAGATATATATATATATATGTATATATAGAAATTTATATATATATTAAAGATGCTGTCTTAAGTGATAGGTATGTATATATATATATATATATATATATATATTAAACATGCCCAAAGAGACATGAGTATACTGGTGTCACGATCCGGGTATCTGGACGCCATTTCTTACCCATCAGATGCCTCCTAAGGCTGGCTCAGCGCTCCAGGACCGGATCCCATCTGTTATCCTGATGTGTACATTCCTGTATCCTCTCCTGTCACTCTGGGATGCTGTCACAGTAAACGCCATATTACACCTGGCATGGCGTCTCCCGCGGCCTCCGCCGCCGTCCCTGAACTTCTGCATGCAGAGTGTCTGAGTGGCGATTACGTCAGCCGCGGCCTCCGCTGTGTCCGCGTGGTTGGATGTGCATCTGTCAGCCTGGCGCCTCCTGTCTCCGGTGGCCGGCGCCGCCATTACTGTTTTCATTACCACATGGATTACAAACCAAACTTCCCTCCAAGTGTCTGCATGGGCGCAGCCATCTTGGATTCTGTCAGCTGATCATTTCCACCAATCTGTTCTCAGTATTGATAATCTGCATAATTGCCTAGCCAATCCCTTCCTTGCTGCAGGTATAAATACACTGTGCCTGAGCAAGGAAGGCGTCAGTGCTTTGGTTGTCAAACCTAGTTCCTGTTTGTCTCTCTCCTGTGATTGTCTTCCAGGTTCCAGCTCCTGTCTCAAGACTTCCACCATAGAGACCCGCACCAGCATTCCACCTGCGGTGTAGCCTGACTCTCCAATCCATTGTGGATTCATCTGTTTCCAGCTACAACATTACCTGCTTCCAGCTCAGCTTCCAGCAGAGTACAGCTTCCCTTAAAGGGCCGGTGTCCTTTCTACACTTTACCACTCTCCACCGGTATTATTATTTCTCCGCTCTCAAGTTCTACATTTCAGTTCATATTTCATCGCTCCCAAGTTCATTTATTATTTAACTGGTTCCAGCCAGTATCCACTCCGTGCTAACAACAGTCTGGTTCCAGCCAGTATCCACAGCAGCTGTTTTATCTTCAGCAACCCAGCTTTTCCTGGAACACCAGCTGGCACAATCCTGGGTTATCTCCATTGCTACAGTCGGGCCTGGTAAGGACTTTCCATCTAGAAGATCATAAGAACTATCTCACACTACCAGTGCCCTGTGGCTCCTGCCATCCTGTAGTACCCAGGAACTGTATTTATTCTTTGCTGACTTTTACGTTTTCTTTTACTGCTGCTGTGTTGCGGAGTTGTCATAATAAACATCATTGACTTTTATCCAAGTTGTCGTGGTCACGCCTTCGGGCAGTTATTATTCATGTTACTTACATGTCCAGGGGTCTGATACAACCTCCCAGGTTCCGGTACATCTCAGCCCCTACAACTGAGGCTGCCTCCCGTCAGCTCAGGCCCTCAGTTGTGACAGTAAGCACTGACCTAATGAATCCAGCCGGAGACCAGGATCAAGCGGCCAGGCCGATGCAAGAACTGGCAGCCCGACTAGAACATCAGGAGGCTGCACAGGGCCACATCATCCGCTGTCTCCAGGATCTCTCTACTCGGCTGGATGGGATTCAGACAACTCTCCGTGGATCAGGCGCGTCTGGTGCGTCAACCACAGTGACTCCAGCTATAACCCCACCCACCTTACCCATTCCTGCTCCACGTCTTCATCTTCCAACGCCAGCAAAATTTGACGGATCTCCAAGATTCTGCAGGGGATTTCTCAACCAGTGTGAGATTCAGTTTGAGCTACAACCTGGCAATTTTCCCAGTGACCGTACAAAAATTGCCTACATTATTTCTCTTCTCAGTGGCTCAGCCCTTGATTGGGCATCACCGTTATGGGAGAGGTCCGACACCCTGCTATCTTCCTACACTGCCTTCGTGTCAACATTCAGGCGCATCTTCGACGAGCCAGGCCGGGTAACCTCAGCTTCATCCGAGATTCTCCGTTTACGCCAGGGGTCACGTACTGTAGGACAATATCTGATACAGTTCCAGATCCTGGCATCCGAACTGGCATGGAACGACGAGGCCCTGTATGCTGCATTCTGGCATGGCTTATCTGAGCGTATTAAAGATGAGTTAGCTACCAGAGACTTACCTTCTAAGTTAGATGAGCTAATCGCACTCTGCACGAAAGTTGATTTACGTTTCAGAGAGAGAGCAACTGAGCGTGGAAGATCATCTGCTCCAAAATCTTCTGCTCCTCCTCCTCGTCAACTGTCACCATCTAAAGATGAGCCCATGCAACTTGGCCGTTCCCGTTTAACTCCTGCTGAGCGCCGAAGACGTCTCTCCGAATTTCTCTGTCTCTATTGTGCAGCTCCGTCTCACACCATTAATGCCTGTCCCAAACGTCCGGGAAACTCCAAATCCTAGCTCGCCAAGGAGAGGGCCGGCTAGGAGTAATGATCTCCTCTCCATCTCCTCAAGATTGTAATCTCCCAGTCTCGCTTCAAGTTGCTCAACGTTATCGGAACGTCATTGCCCTCCTTGATTCCGGAGCAGCTGGGAACTTTATTACCGAAGCCTATGTTAAACGGTGGTCCCTACCCACCGAGAGACTTCCTTCGTCCATTTCTTTAACTGCCGTGGATGGCAGCAAAATTTTTGATGCAGTTATTTCTTTAAGGACTCTACTAGTTCATCTGAGAGTGGGAGTTCTCCATTCCGAACTTATTTCTTTTTTAGTGATTCCAAGAGCCACACATCCTGTGGTCCTGGGCCTTCCATGGCTCCGTCTTCACAATCCTACAATTGATTGGACGACTACGCAAATCCTGGCATGGGGTTCCTCCTGTGCTGAGACATGTTTGTTTAAAGTATTGCCTGTCTGTTCTTCCTCCCCCAGGTCGTCTGATGTTCCACCTCCTCCATATCAAGATTTCACGGATGTGTTCAGTAAAGCTTCTGCTGATATCCTTCCTCCTCATAGAGAATGGGACTGTCCGATTGATCTCGTTCCAGGGAAGGTTCCACCTCGAGGCCGAACTTATCCGTTGTCTCTGCCTGAGACGCATTCTATGGAGGAATATATTAAAGAGAACCTAGCAAAGGGGTTCATTCGACCTTCTTCTTCTCCAGCCGGCGCAGGCTTCTTTTTTGTAAAAAAGAAAGATGGTGGTCTGCGGCCGTGCATCGACTACAGAGGTTTGAACAACATTACCATCAAGAACCGTTATCCTTTACCCCTGATTACTGAGCTCTTTGACAGAGTTAGCGGAGCTACCATCTTTACAAAGCTGGACTTGCGAGGTGCATACAATCTCATCCGGATCCGTGAGGGTGACGAGTGGAAGACCGCCTTTAACACCCGTGACGGACATTATGAGTACCTCGTCATGCCCTTCGGATTGAGCAATGCTCCAGCTGTCTTCCAGCATTTTGTCAATGAGATCTTCAGAGACATTCTATACCGTCATGTCGTGGTCTATCTAGACGATATCCTCATTTTTGCCAACGATTTAGAGGAACATCGTTTTTGGGTTAAAGAGGTTCTGTCCCGTCTCCGTGTCAATCATCTCTATTGCAAATTAGAAAAATGCGTCTTTGAAGTCAAGTCCATTCCGTTTCTAGGGTACATTGTGTCCGGTTCCGGACTAGAGATGGATCCTGAGAAACTACAAGCAATTCAGAATTGGCCGGTACCCTTAACCCTCAAAGGGGTCCAGAGGTTCTTAGGGTTCGCCAATTATTACCGAAAGTTTATACGAGACTTTTCCACCATTGTGGCGCCTATTACTGCTTTCACCAAGAAGGGTGCTAACCCGTCCAAGTGGTCTGAAGAAGCCATGCAAGCTTTTCATCTTTTACAACAGAGGTTCATCTCTGCGCCTGTCCTGAAACAGCCTGACATCGACTCTCCTTTCATCCTAGAGGTGGATGCCTCCTCCGTTGGAGTAGGAGCGGTGTTATCTCAGAGGGCTAAAGATGGCCATTTACATCCTTGCAGTTTCTTCTCCCGGAAGTTCTCCCCAGCTGAGCGCAACTATGCCATTGGCGACCAGGAGTTGCTAGCCATCAAGCTCGCTCTAGAAGAGTGGAGGTATCTGTTGGAGGGAGCTTCTCATTTAATCACCATACTTACAGACCACAAGAACCTTTTATACCTGAAGGGCGCACAATGTCTCAAGCCTCGTCAGGCCAGATGGGCACTTTTCTTTTCCAGGTTCGACTTTAAACTCCAGTTCTGTCCGGGCTCTCAGAATCGCAAGGCCGATGCCCTTTCCCGCTCATGGGAGCAAGAAAATGAGTCAGAGTCTTCAGACAAGCATCCTATTATAAATCCGTTGGCATTCTCCACGGTAGGGATGGACTCTACGCCCCCATCAGGGAAAAGTTTTGTGAAGCCGATGCTAAGGAAGAAGCTCATGCATTGGGCCCATGCTTCCCGTTTTGCCGGACATACAGGTATCCAAAAAACCCTGGAGTTTATCTCTAGGTCCTATTGGTGGCCAACTCTGAAAAAGGACGTCTTGGAGTTTATTGCATCTTGTCCAAAGTGTGCCCAACATAAAGTATCCCGCCAGTCGCCTGCGGGGCAACTGGTTCCACTATCCGTTCCCCGTCGACCATGGACCCACTTGTCGATGGATTTCATTACAGACTTACCCATGTGCAACAAGTTCAATACCATCTGGGTGGTAGTTGACCGGTTCACCAAGATGGCACACTTCATTCCTCTCACCGGTCTTCCGTCAGCTTCCAAGTTGGCTCAAGTATTCATACAAGAGATCTTCCGACTCCACGGTCTTCCTGAAGAAATTATCTCAGATCGAGGAGTTCAATTCACAGCCAAATTCTGGCGAAGTTTATGTCAAGTCCTCCAAGTCAAGCTAAAGTTTTCCACGGCTTACCATCCTCAGACCAATGGTCAAACCGAGAGGGTGAATCAGGACTTGGAGGCCTTCCTCCGCATCTATGTGTCCTCCTCTCAAGATGACTGGGTTCAATTACTTCCCTGGGCCGAGTTCTGTCATAACAACCAGTATCATTCTTCATCTGCTTCAACACCATTCTTCACTAACTTTGGATTCCACCCTAAAGTCCCTGAGTTCCAACCGCTTCCAGCAACTTCTGTTCCCGCAGTGGATATCACCTTGCATCAGTTTGCCAATATCTGGAAGAGCGTACGATCAGCTCTGCTCAAGGCATCGTTCAGGTACAAGAAGTTTGCGGATAAGAAGCGTCGAGCAGTTCCTGCTCTCAAGGTGGGTGATCGGGTATGGTTATCCACGAAGAATTTGAGGTTAAGAGTTCCCAGTATGAAGTTTGCACCTCGCTATATCGGTCCTTTCAAGATTGAACAAGTCATCAATCCTGTTGCTTACAGACTCCAGTTGCCTCCCTTCTTAAAAATACCCAGGACATTCCATGTTTCCCTGTTGAAACCGCTGATCTTGAATCGGTTTCATTCCTCACTTCCTCCAACTCCGAAAGTCCAAACTCAACGAGGCGTTGAGTATGAAGTGGCCAAGATCCTGGACTCACGTCACCGTTACGGTCAACTACAATATCTTATTGACTGGAAGGGTTATGGTCCTGAGGAACGTTCATGGACCAATGCTTCTGATGTCCATGCTCCTGCCTTGGTCCGGAGATTCCATTCCAAGTTTCCTCAAAAGCCAAAGAAGTGTCCTGGGGCCACTCCTAAAGGGGGGGGTGCTGTCACGATCCGGGTATCTGGACGCCATTTCTTACCCATCAGATGCCTCCTAAGGCTGGCTCAGCGCTCCAGGACCGGATCCCATCTGTTATCCTGATGTGTACATTCCTGTATCCTCTCCTGTCACTCTGGGATGCTGTCACAGTAAACGCCATATTACACCTGGCATGGCGTCTCCCGCGGCCTCCGCCGCCGTCCCTGAACTTCTGCATGCAGAGTGTCTGAGTGGCGATTACGTCAGCCGCGGCCTCCGCTGTGTCCGCGTGATTGGATGTGCATCTGTCAGCCTGGCGCCTCCTGTCTCCGGTGGCCGGCGCCGCCATTACTGTTTTCATTACCACATGGATTACAAACCAAACTTCCCTCCAAGTGTCTGCATGGGCGCAGCCATCTTGGATTCTGTCAGCTGATCATTTCCACCAATCTGTTCTCAGTATTGATAATCTGCATAATTGCCTAGCCAATCCCTTCCTTGCTGCAGGTATAAATACACTGTGCCTGAGCAAGGAAGGCGTCAGTGCTTTGGTTGTCAAACCTAGTTCCTGTTTGTCTCTCTCCTGTGATTGTCTTCCAGGTTCCAGCTCCTGTCTCAAGACTTCCACCATAGAGACCCGCACCAGCATTCCACCTGCGGTGTAGCCTGACTCTCCAATCCATTGTGGATTCATCTGTTTCCAGCTACAACATTACCTGCTTCCAGCTCAGCTTCCAGCAGAGTACAGCTTCCCTTAAAGGGCCGGTGTCCTTTCTACACTTTACCACTCTCCACCGGTATTATTATTTCTCCGCTCTCAAGTTCTACATTTCAGTTCATATTTCATCGCTCCCAAGTTCATTTATTATTTAACTGGTTCCAGCCAGTATCCACTCCGTGCTAACAACAGTCTGGTTCCAGCCAGTATTCACAGCAGCTGTTTTATCTTCAGCAACCCAGCTTTTCCTGGAACACCAGCTGGCACAATCCTGGGTTATCTCCATTGCTACAGTCGGGCCTGGTAAGGACTTTCCATCTAGAAGATCATAAGAACTATCTCACACTACCAGTGCCCTGTGGCTCCTGCCATCCTGTAGTACCCAGGAACTGTATTTATTCTTTGCTGACTTTTACGTTTTCTTTTACTGCTGCTGTGTTGCGGAGTTGTCATAATAAACATCATTGACTTTTATCCAAGTTGTCGTGGTCACGCCTTCGGGCAGTTATTATTCATGTTACTTACATGTCCAGGGGTCTGATACAACCTCCCAGGTTCCGGTACATCTCAGCCCCTACAACTGAGGCTGCCTCCCGTCAGCTCAGGCCCTCAGTTGTGACAACTGGGTCCTAGAGTCAAAGCTATGTCGATTTCTGCTTGACGTGTCCTGTAGAAGATGCAATGGACAGATGATGCCGACTTAAGAGGCATGTGGAAGGCTGAGGATTGTGTGGAGAAGGGTTCTCGGACCTGGTCTCCACAGCTATAGCTGGTAATTCTGATATTTTGCCTTATATTCCTGCACAGCCTAGGAAAGCACAACATTATCAAATGCAGCCCTCCGAATAAAGAAACAAGAAAGTCCGAGGTGCGTCCTTTCTTGCCAGAGGCGGGGGCAGAGGAAAGAAGCTGCACAACACAGCTAGTTCCAAGGAACAGAAGTCCTCCCCGGCCTCTACAAAAATCCGCCGCATGTCGCTGGGGCTCCACAGGCGGAGCTAGGCCCGGTGGGGGCACGCCTTTGTAAGTTCAGCCACAAGTGGGTTCACTCCCTGTTAGATCGCGGGACAGAAGCCCGCCGCTGAGGGGGCGGGGCTTCTTCCTCAGCACTAACCATGACGATTGTAGATGACGATTGTATCATTACATGCATATAATTTTTCTATATGGCCGCCGTGCCATATATTTGTCTTTTCAGCTAATTACAGGCCAATCAGCGTAACTCAGTCACTTAACTAGGAGGTGTATGTACAATTATCTCTGTCTATGACCATTGTGTCTTATGCTGATTAACCAGCTGGTGATTATTAGGATAATTGCATACGCTAATTGTTTCCTCCCCTGTCTGTGACTTTTCTTATTTGCATCTGCTGATTATTTATAATCATATATATGTATTCTCATGACCGCCGTGTCATTCAGATGTAATTAATCCTTGTGACCACCGTGTCATGTGCTGGTGATTTAGCTGATTGCATGTAATTTTCCTTTGTAACATAATTGTTACAAATCACTTGCTATTTCCATTCCTGACATACAGCTACTAATTGACATATATTTGGAGTGACCTAGGAAGTCCAACATTTGCGGTCATACTTCACTGGAGATGCCCAATCTCTTCCGAACTTGGAAGCTAAGCAGTGAAAGGCCGGGTTAGTACAAGGAAGGGAGACCTCCTTTGAACACTCTGGTACTGCAAAAAAAACGTTGACTATTGGACACAGTGGCACTCAACTTTATGTCATATTGGGATTTGCATGACCAATGATTTTATTTTCTGCACCTATATAATCCTTAATGGATATTAGCAGTATGAATGATGGTCATTTATCTCAATAAATGCAGATTCCTTTTCGGCATAGGCATCACAGAATTCTACTCTCCGGCAATTTAGTAATCGTGAATTTAATATCACGAATATTCATTATCAACAATTCGCATAGCTATGTATTTCACACACAGTTACTCCTAGGATTTGACTCATGCTAATTAATTTGTCATTTTGAAAATGTATTAACATTTTCCTCTGAATCAAGAGTGCTCCCACAAAAGAGTCCTTTCCTTTGAACCTTCTTTGGTTATTTTTTGGTACTTGATACTTTCTGACTCTAGGGAGCACCACTGAAAGCAACTTTGGTGTTGAGAACAATTCCTACTACACCTTTACTTGCCATATACAGAAAAAATTCTATTTAAATTCAGTTTTTCAGAGGTTACTAATTGTTTATACATTATTGTTTGAACTGGTGCGGTTCCCTTCTAAACCCATTTTTTCCTAATCCGTTTTTGGCTGATAACTCAGCTTTCCAGGGAATACCTGCACAGTCATAATATCAAGGGGTCTTGGTCTTCTTCTCTTAGAACTCCCTGTCCCGCTCATATATTTTCAATCCAGGAGTATTGTATACATTTACCAGACTATGAGTTTCAGTTTAAGACAAGAGCTCAGCTCTAGACGAAAAAACAAGGATAACCTGGATGATATTTTTCCAAGTGATCTAGTAAACACTGAACCCCACATCAGCTGGGAAGAGGACTTTCAGAAATTGAATTTGACACTGAGAAAACAAATCAGGACCAATTGGGATCTTACGACGTTGGAAAATTACATCAAGAACAAAATATCTCCACGTGGTCTTCGCCCAAGAGTCTTCCCAACCTTTGATCTGGCGAGTGAAAATCTGACCAAAGAATGGGAAAATATCCTCCTCAAATGCTCAAATGACTTAATGAATGTACTTATTAAACACAATAATCTTATTTTGGAAGAATGTGAAAAAAACCTAGAAGAATTGGGTAAGAAATTGGAAAACTGGGAGAAAGACCCTCAATTCCAACGGTGTTTTGAGAAAAACAAATTGGAACTTCAAACTTATGAACAAACCATCATTGACAGAAAAAAGACCAAATTTGTGAGAGATAAAAGGGATTTTGCATCTGGGAAAATCTTCAAATGGCAAAAACCTATTTGGAGAAAAGATCCTCCCAAATACACAGGCCAATATTCATCATCTGAGGCGGAAACCTCTGGAACTGAGGATACCACTGATTATACCAGAGAAGGACACTCCAACTCCAGAAGTGACATTCCCTCTAACCCTCAAAATTCAGCATCTTTTTTAGGCGATTCACGGATAGGAAGAGGAAGACAAAGAGAGGGAAGACGAGGCGGGGGTGCAAAAAGAAGAGGACAGCGACAATGGGATTCCTCACCTCCAACGACCCGCAACACTTACAGACGACAACATCAACAGGAGCGGTGGTAACTCAGAACTATGACCAAGACTCGAAATTAAAAATCATCAATCTCTCAGATCATGAACTTACACAAGCCCAAGAATCTGTACTTCAAAAAGGTCTGACTTTTTCGCCTACAGAGTATTTCAACAGATTCAAGTGAGAAAAAGACCTGAAGCTATTTGGTAGGAAATTGCTACTAACCAAACTATATGCTGATAAGGTAACAACAACACCATTATCATCTTTAGAATCCCAATCTTCGGATATATCACAGATGGAACAAGAAGCACTAGATGCATTGCAGGAACTCGAACAAGAACAACACCAGCAAATGGAAGTGGATCCTACTACCAGACCGAGATGTAAAAAGAAGTCTACCTTCTTTCCACAGGAACAAATCTGTCCAGAAGTATCGGTATTTATGAAACTTGTAGCGAAAGAATTTGACCTCATTCATATTAACAAACACAAATGGCGGGGTAATTCTAATCTTACCCGACAAGAAAGAACTGCTCTCAGGGAAATACAGACATGGCAAGATGTCGTTATCAAATCTTCAGATAAAGGAGGTAATGTTGTAATTTGGCCCACAACGGAATATATTAAAGAAGCATATCGACAACTTGACACCACCAACTGTTATAAACGGATATTACTTAATCCCCTCCAAGATTACAAAAGAATTTATGAAAATATCCTCAATCAAGCACTAGCACAAGGAACAATTACAAAACAGGAATATGATTATCTATTGACACCGAACCCCAAGATTCCAACTTATTATCTACTACCAAAAGTACACAAAAATATTGCAACTCCCCCAGGTAGACCCATTGTGTCTGGGATAGGGGGTTTAACAGAAAAAGCCAGTACCTTTCTTGATCTACACCTCAGGCAATATGTCCTGAATCTTCCCTCATATGTCCAGGACACAACCGATATATTGAGGAAACTGCACGATCTAAAACTGGAAGAAAATCAATACCTGGTGTCACTGGATGTCGAAGCTTTATATACATCAATAGGTCACAAAGATGGAATAAGAGCAGTAGAACACTTTCTACACAATGAACCCAAGAATGATTTTCATCCTTTTTTGATTAAGTTATTGTATTTTGTGTTACACTACAATTTTTTCACATTCAACGACAAATACTACCTCCAAACAAGGGGTACGGCTATGGGGGCGGCCTGTGCGCCCACATATGCCAATATATTTCTTGGCTGGTGGGAGCAGGAAATTATCTTCAAAGACCATAATGATCGATTTACGTCTCATATCGTCATGTGGAACAGATATATAGATGACATTTTCATGATCTGGGAGGGTGATTTACACCTGTTGCACCAATTTATAGAACACCTTAACCAAAATGATCTGAATATTCATCTTACACACAGTATAAGCCAATCAGAACTTTCATTTTTGGACTTAATGATCTATAAAAATTCTGAAGGAATGATTGCCACAAAACTATTTCGGAAGAGTACAGCAACAAATACCCTACTACACCAAACCAGCTCCCACTTTCCTCCAACTATAGAAAATATCCCAAAAGGGGAATTTCTCCGACTCCGTAGGAACTGTTCAGATGACAAGGAATTCACAACACAAAGTATAGAATTGACAAATAGACTATGTGAAAGGGGATATAGCAATACCTCTATCAAAAAAGCTTTAAAAACTGTCAAAACTATCAAAAGAGAGGATCTAATTTTCAAGAAAAAACCCAAGAATTCCAACACTGACAATACCATTCGCTTTGTCGGAAATTTTTGTCAAGAATGGAAGAAGGTGAACACAGCAATACAAAAACATTGGCATATTTTGCATGCAGACCCCACTTTATCTGAAAATTTGGGTCCAAAGGTCGCCATGAGTTGGCGTAGATCCACTAACCTTAAAGACAGACTTGTAAGCAGCCATTTTCAAAAACTCCCTACAAAAAAACCAACCGTCATTGGAACATATCCCTGTGGCAAGTGTAAAGCTTGCAGATACATGTACCCAATAAAGGAAGTAGAAGACAAATTCGGAAAGAAGATACAAATTAAAGACTACTTAAACTGCCAAACTGAAGGGGTTATCTATTGCCTAAAATGTAGCTGTAACCAAAACTACGTTGGCATGACAACCCGTCCGCTTAAACAGCGGGTACTAGAACATGTAGGATCTATACGTAACGCCATCTCAGACAGGGCAAAGATGAAACAGCTTACCTCAGTTGCTCGCCACTTCAATACCCATCATGAAAACAGATGGGAGGAGCTTAAAGTCTTCGGCTTGGAGAAAATTAAACTTGGAATACGAGGAGGCAATCTAACTGAAAATTTACTACAAAGAGAAAGTGAATGGATCTTTAAAATGGGATCTCTACAACCAGCAGGCATGAATGAACATATAAATTATGGGGTATATTTAAATTAATGTCCTCTTATCACTACCTCTGGTATCCCATATAGTATTCCCTCTCATCTCCTCACAGCCAAATATTTATAAGTGTATAATAAAAATTATATATATATATATACAATCTTCCTAACACATTCAAACCACTTCTCTTTTCTCTCTATCCTTTTCTCTCTTTTCCTTATATTATCACATAGGTTTCCCCAATAAACACAACAACCGCTTTACTTAATTTATCTCACTCCCTAACTATTTAATTTCCTTATTTATTCTTCACTCTCACATCCCATCCCTTCACTCTAATAATATATATTACATATTCAACTATCACACGTCACTATCCTACTCATCAATCAAGCATCTCCATCACTGACACAGACAACTTACACTAGCAGCCACACGTTTAACCTTATACAATCTAACATCAGTTTTTTCAATTTTTCTGCCTTTCCCCAAGATTCACCATAATAATTTTTCTCAATCAAGCTCTTCTATTTTCCTATCAATTTATTTACACATATATATATACATAATTTTTACTGCACATTTTTCCTTTATTATATATCATATATAATTATTATTATATATATATATATTTTTTCTCTCAAGCACAGCCAGCTAATTAATCATTCTGTCAAACCTATTAAACCCAGGCGGTTACAATTAGCTATGACACACGGTTTGACAGATTTACCCCATGTTACTACGATTGGGGGATCAGTATGTCCATCACTAACTTTATCCAATCAATCATGAGCTCTGCTCTACTTAAACTGGAATCCCCAGTGACCTCATCACGTCCTGTGACCAAGCTTTTCTTGCGAAACGTACGTCAGGAGGAATAGCGATCACGTGACGCGTACACGTGACCGCGCCAGCCGGAGCGCTCAGACCTTGCTAGGCAACGGCCTCAGCTATCGCTCTCCTTGGAGAGACCACGGACAGACGCGGCAGAGACTTTAGAAGCATCCCCATAGCAACGGCACCTAACCACCGCTCACCCGGAACTCCGACACGGATACACGCCGCTGCAATCCCTGGAGCTTCCACACAGCCTCACACAGTACTGGTATCGTATATACGACACGGAGAAATATCTCATTACCGCTTCAGTACCTAACTGCAACACTTTATATCTGATATTTTCAGTTATTTTTTCTTTATTTGTTATTATTTTTTCCCCCCTTTTTTCTGCAAAATTAATTTACAGACATTGCGGGTGAAATTATAACCCGCTGCTTCATTTATTTTGCTAGTTTTTACACCGCCCGTCTGTCAGATATTATTTGCTCTGAGCCAAGAAATTATACAAGGATAATTATTTAGTAATCAAATGTAGCATCTGTGAATTTCCCACACTCATTATCCTTAGTACAATGTCTTCTGTGATTTCAATATCACATGCTGTATAATGAAGGAATAATACTCATACTCATCTTTTTGGTGACCATTGTGTCATATACCAATTAATTAGATGACGATTGTATCATTACATGCATATAATTTTTCTATATGGCCGCCGTGCCATATATTTGTCTTTTCAGCTAATTACAGGCCAATCAGCGTAACTCAGTCACTTAACTAGGAGGTGTATGTACAATTATCTCTGTCTATGACCATTGTGTCTTATGCTGATTAACCAGCTGGTGATTATTAGGATAATTGCATACGCTAATTGTTTCCTCCCCTGTCTGTGACTTTTCTTATTTGCATCTGCTGATTATTTATAATCATATATATGTATTCTCATGACCGCCGTGTCATTCAGATGTAATTAATCCTTGTGACCACCGTGTCATGTGCTGGTGATTTAGCTGATTGCATGTAATTTTCCTTTGTAACATAATTGTTACAAATCACTTGCTATTTCCATTCCTGACATACAGCTACTAATTGACATATATTTGGAGTGACCTAGGAAGTCCAACATTTGCGGTCATACTTCACTGGAGATGCCCAATCTCTTCCGAACTTGGAAGCTAAGCAGTGAAAGGCCGGGTTAGTACAAGGAAGGGAGACCTCCTTTGAACACTCTGGTACTGCAAAAAAAACGTTGACTATTGGACACAGTGGCACTCAACTTTATGTCATATTGGGATTTGCATGACCAATGATTTTATTTTCTGCACCTATATAATCCTTAATGGATATTAGCAGTATGAATGATGGTCATTTATCTCAATAAATGCAGATTCCTTTTCGGCATAGGCATCACAGAATTCTACTCTCCGGCAATTTAGTAATCGTGAATTTAATATCACGAATATTCATTATCAATAATTCGCATAGCTATGTATTTCACACACAGTTACTCCTAGGATTTGACTCATGCTAATTAATTTGTCATTTTGAAAATTTATTAACATTTTCCTCTGAATCAAGAGTGCTCCCACAAAAGAGTCCTTTCCTTTGAACCTTCTTTGGTTATTTTTTGGTACTTGATACTTTCTGACTCTAGGGAGCACCACTGAAAGCAACTTTGGTGTTGAGAACAATTCCTACTACACCTTTACTTGCCATATACAGAAAAAATTCTATTTAAATTCAGTTTTTCAGAGGTTACTAATTGTTTATACATTATTGTTTGAACTGGTGCGGTTCCCTTCTAAACCCATTTTTTCCTAATCCGTTTTTGGCTGATAACTCAGCTTTCCAGGGAATACCTGCACAGTCATAATATCAAGGGGTCTTGGTCTTCTTCTCTTAGAACTCCCTGTCCCGCTCATATATTTTCAATCCAGGAGTATTGTATACATTTACCAGACTATGAGTTTCAGTTTAAGACAAGAGCTCAGCTCTAGACGAAAAAACAAGGATAACCTGGATGATATTTTTCCAAGTGATCTAGTAAACACTGAACCCCACATCAGCTGGGAAGAGGACTTTCAGAAATTGAATTTGACACTGAGAAAACAAATCAGGACCAATTGGGATCTTACGACGTTGGAAAATTACATCAAGAACAAAATATCTCCACGTGGTCTTCGCCCAAGAGTCTTCCCAACCTTTGATCTGGCGAGTGAAAATCTGACCAAAGAATGGGAAAATATCCTCCTCAAATGCTCAAATGACTTAATGAATGTACTTATTAAACACAATAATCTTATTTTGGAAGAATGTGAAAAAAACCTAGAAGAATTGGGTAAGAAATTGGAAAACTGGGAGAAAGACCCTCAATTCCAACGGTGTTTTGAGAAAAACAAATTGGAACTTCAAACTTATGAACAAACCATCATTGACAGAAAAAAGACCAAATTTGTGAGAGATAAAAGGGATTTTGCATCTGGGAAAATCTTCAAATGGCAAAAACCTATTTGGAGAAAAGATCCTCCCAAATACACAGGCCAATATTCATCATCTGAGGCGGAAACCTCTGGAACTGAGGATACCACTGATTATACCAGAGAAGGACACTCCAACTCCAGAAGTGACATTCCCTCTAACCCTCAAAATTCAGCATCTTTTTTAGGCGATTCACGGATAGGAAGAGGAAGACAAAGAGAGGGAAGACGAGGCGGGGGTGCAAAAAGAAGAGGACAGCGACAATGGGATTCCTCACCTCCAACGACCCGCAACACTTACAGACGACAACATCAACAGGAGCGGTGGTAACTCAGAACTATGACCAAGACTCGAAATTAAAAATCATCAATCTCTCAGATCATGAACTTACACAAGCCCAAGAATCTGTACTTCAAAAAGGTCTGACTTTTTCGCCTACAGAGTATTTCAACAGATTCAAGTGG
This sequence comes from Pseudophryne corroboree, assembly GCF_028390025.1. Taxonomy (NCBI): domain Eukaryota; kingdom Metazoa; phylum Chordata; class Amphibia; order Anura; family Myobatrachidae; genus Pseudophryne; species Pseudophryne corroboree. The sequence continues at coordinate 69,145 of NW_026970227.1, read as the reverse complement.
GAAAAAGACCTGAAGCTATTTGGTAGGAAATTGCTACTAACCAAACTATATGCTGATAAGGTAACAACAACACCATTATCATCTTTAGAATCCCAATCTTCGGATATATCACAGATGGAACAAGAAGCACTAGATGCATTGCAGGAACTCGAACAAGAACAACACCAGCAAATGGAAGTGGATCCTACTACCAGACCGAGATGTAAAAAGAAGTCTACCTTCTTTCCACAGGAACAAATCTGTCCAGAAGTATCGGTATTTATGAAACTTGTAGCGAAAGAATTTGACCTCATTCATATTAACAAACACAAATGGCGGGGTAATTCTAATCTTACCCGACAAGAAAGAACTGCTCTCAGGGAAATACAGACATGGCAAGATGTCGTTATCAAATCTTCAGATAAAGGAGGTAATGTTGTCATTTGGCCCACAACGGAATATATTAAAGAAGCATATCGACAACTTGACACCACCAACTGTTATAAACGGATATTACTTAATCCCCTCCAAGATTACAAAAGAATTTATGAAAATATCCTCAATCAAGCACTAGCACAAGGAACAATTACAAAACAGGAATATGATTATCTATTGACACCGAACCCCAAGATTCCAACTTATTATCTACTACCAAAAGTACACAAAAATATTGCAACTCCCCCAGGTAGACCCATTGTGTCTGGGATAGGGGGTTTAACAGAAAAAGCCAGTACCTTTCTTGATCTACACCTCAGGCAATATGTCCTGAATCTTCCCTCATATGTCCAGGACACAACCGATATATTGAGGAAACTGCACGATCTAAAACTGGAAGAAAATCAATACCTGGTGTCACTGGATGTCGAAGCTTTATATACATCAATAGGTCACAAAGATGGAATAAGAGCAGTAGAACACTTTCTACACAATGAACCCAAGAATGATTTTCATCCTTTTTTGATTAAGTTATTGTATTTTGTGTTACACTACAATTTTTTCACATTCAACGACAAATACTACCTCCAAACAAGGGGTACGGCTATGGGGGCGGCCTGTGCGCCCACATATGCCAATATATTTCTTGGCTGGTGGGAGCAGGAAATTATCTTCAAAGACCATAATGATCGATTTACGTCTCATATCGTCATGTGGAACAGATATATAGATGACATTTTCATGATCTGGGAGGGTGATTTACACCTGTTGCACCAATTTATAGAACACCTTAACCAAAATGATCTGAATATTCATCTTACACACAGTATAAGCCAATCAGAACTTTCATTTTTGGACTTAATGATCTATAAAAATTCTGAAGGAATGATTGCCACAAAACTATTTCGGAAGAGTACAGCAACAAATACCCTACTACACCAAACCAGCTCCCACTTTCCTCCAACTATAGAAAATATCCCAAAAGGGGAATTTCTCCGACTCCGTAGGAACTGTTCAGATGACAAGGAATTCACAACACAAAGTATAGAATTGACAAATAGACTATGTGAAAGGGGATATAGCAATACCTCTATCAAAAAAGCTTTAAAAACTGTCAAAACTATCAAAAGAGAGGATCTAATTTTCAAGAAAAAACCCAAGAATTCCAACACTGACAATACCATTCGCTTTGTCGGAAATTTTTGTCAAGAATGGAAGAAGGTGAACACAGCAATACAAAAACATTGGCATATTTTGCATGCAGACCCCACTTTATCTGAAAATTTGGGTCCAAAGGTCGCCATGAGTTGGCGTAGATCCACTAACCTTAAAGACAGACTTGTAAGCAGCCATTTTCAAAAACTCCCTACAAAAAAACCAACCGTCATTGGAACATATCCCTGTGGCAAGTGTAAAGCTTGCAGATACATGTACCCAATAAAGGAAGTAGAAGACAAATTCGGAAAGAAGATACAAATTAAAGACTACATAAACTGCCAAACTGAAGGGGTTATCTATTGCCTAAAATGTAGCTGTAACCAAAACTACGTTGGCATGACAACCCGTCCGCTTAAACAGCGGGTACTAGAACATGTAGGATCTATACGTAACGCCATCTCAGACAGGGCAAAGATGAAACAGCTTACCTCAGTTGCTCGCCACTTCAATACCCATCATGAAAACAGATGGGAGGAGCTTAAAGTCTTCGGCTTGGAGAAAATTAAACTTGGAATACGAGGAGGCAATCTAACTGAAAATTTACTACAAAGAGAAAGTGAATGGATCTTTAAAATGGGATCTCTACAACCAGCAGGCATGAATGAACATATAAATTATGGGGTATATTTAAATTAATGTCCTCTTATCACTACCTCTGGTATCCCATATAGTATTCCCTCTCATCTCCTCACAGCCAAATATTTATAAGTGTATAATAAAAATTATATATATATATATATACAATCTTCCTAACACATTCAAACCACTTCTCTTTTCTCTCTATCCTTTTCTCTCTTTTCCTTATATTATCACATAGGTTTCCCCAATAAACACAACAACCGCTTTACTTAATTTATCTCACTCCCTAACTATTTAATTTCCTTATTTATTCTTCACTCTCACATCCCATCCCTTCACTCTAATAATATATATTACATATTCAACTATCACACGTCACTATCCTACTCATCAATCAAGCATCTCCATCACTGACACAGACAACTTACACTAGCAGCCACACGTTTAACCTTATACAATCTAACATCAGTTTTTTCAATTTTTCTGCCTTTCCCCAAGATTCACCATAATAATTTTTCTCAATCAAGCTCTTCTATTTTCCTATCAATTTATTTACACATATATATATACATAATTTTTACTGCACATTTTTCCTTTATTATATATCATATATAATTATTATTATATATATATATATTTTTTCTCTCAAGCACAGCCAGCTAATTAATCATTCTGTCAAACCTATTAAACCCAGGCGGTTACAATTAGCTATGACACACGGTTTGACAGATTTACCCCATGTTACTACGATTGGGGGATCAGTATGTCCATCACTAACTTTATCCAATCAATCATGAGCTCTGCTCTACTTAAACTGGAATCCCCAGTGACCTCATCACGTCCTGTGACCAAGCTTTTCTTGCGAAACGTACGTCAGGAGGAATAGCGATCACGTGACGCGTACACGTGACCGCGCCAGCCGGAGCGCTCAGACCTTGCTAGGCAACGGCCTCAGCTATCGCTCTCCTTGGAGAGACCACGGACAGACGCGGCAGAGACTTTAGAAGCATCCCCATAGCAACGGCACCTAACCACCGCTCACCCGGAACTCCGACACGGATACACGCCGCTGCAATCCCTGGAGCTTCCACACAGCCTCACACAGTACTGGTATCGTATATACGACACGGAGAAATATCTCATTACCGCTTCAGTACCTAACTGCAACACTTTATATCTGATATTTTCAGTTATTTTTTCTTTATTTGTTATTATTTTTTTCCCCCTTTTTTCTGCAAAATTAATTTACAGACATTGCGGGTGAAATTATAACCCGCTGCTTCATTTATTTTGCTCGTTTTTACACTGCCCGTCTGTCAGATATTATTTGCTCTGAGCCAAGAAATTATACAAGGATAATTATTTAGTAATCAAATGTAGCATCTGTGAATTTCCCACACTCATTATCCTTAGTACAATGTCTTCTGTGATTTCAATATCACATGCTGTATAATGAAGGAATAATACTCATACTCATCTTTTTGGTGACCATTGTGTCATATACCAATTAATTAGATGACGATTGTATCATTACATGCATATAATTTTTCTATATGGCCGCCGTGCCATATATTTGTCTTTTCAGCTAATTACAGGCCAATCAGCGTAACTCAGTCACTTAACTAGGAGGTGTATGTACAATTATCTCTGTCTATGACCATTGTGTCTTATGCTGATTAACCAGCTGGTGATTATTAGGATAATTGCATACGCTAATTGTTTCCTCCCCTGTCTGTGACTTTTCTTATTTGCATCTGCTGATTATTTATAATCATATATATGTATTCTCATGACCGCCGTGTCATTCAGATGTAATTAATCCTTGTGACCACCGTGTCATGTGCTGGTGATTTAGCTGATTGCATGTAATTTTCCTTTGTAACATAATTGTTACAAATCACTTGCTATTTCCATTCCTGACATACAGCTACTAATTGACATATATTTGGAGTGACCTAGGAAGTCCAACATTTGCGGTCATACTTCACTGGAGATGCCCAATCTCTTCCGAACTTGGAAGCTAAGCAGTGAAAGGCCGGGTTAGTACAAGGAAGGGAGACCTCCTTTGAACACTCTGGTACTGCAAAAAAAACGTTGACTATTGGACACAGTGGCACTCAACTTTATGTCATATTGGGATTTGCATGACCAATGATTTTATTTTCTGCACCTATATAATCCTTAATGGATATTAGCAGTATGAATGATGGTCATTTATCTCAATAAATGCAGATTCCTTTTCGGCATAGGCATCACAGAATTCTACTCTCCGGCAATTTAGTAATCGTGAATTTAATATCACGAATATTCATTATCAATAATTCGCATAGCTATGTATTTCACACACAGTTACTCCTAGGATTTGACTCATGCTAATTAATTTGTCATTTTGAAAATTTATTAACATTTTCCTCTGAATCAAGAGTGCTCCCACAAAAGAGTCCTTTCCTTTGAACCTTCTTTGGTTATTTTTTGGTACTTGATACTTTCTGACTCTAGGGAGCACCACTGAAAGCAACTTTGGTGTTGAGAACAATTCCTACTACACCTTTACTTGCCATATACAGAAAAAATTCTATTTAAATTCAGTTTTTCAGAGGTTACTAATTGTTTATACATTATTGTTTGAACTGGTGCGGTTCCCTTCTAAACCCATTTTTTCCTAATTCTGATATTTTGCCTTATATTCCTGCACAGCCTAGGAAAGCACAACATTATCAAATGCAGCCCTCCGAATAAAGAAACAAGAAAGTCCGAGGTGCGTCCTTTCTTGCCAGAGGCGGGGGCAGAGGAAAGAAGCTGCACAACACAGCTAGTTCCAAGGAACAGAAGTCCTCCCCGGCCTCTACAAAAATCCGCCGCATGTCGCTGGGGCTCCACAGGCGGAGCTAGGCCCGGTGGGGGCACGCCTTTGTAAGTTCAGCCACAAGTGGGTTCACTCCCTGTTAGATCGCGGGACAGAAGCCCGCCGCTGAGGGGGCGGGGCTTCTTCCTCAGCACTAACCAGCGCCATGTTTTTTCTCCACAGCACCGCTGAGAGGAAGCTCCCCAGTCTCTCCCCTGCAGTTACACGGTAGAAGAGGGTAAAAAGAGAGGGGGGGGGGGCACATAATTAGGCGCAAAAATCAATATAAACAGCAGCTACTGGGTTAACATTAAGTTACTGTGTTATTCCTGGGTTAATAGCGCTGGGGTGTGTGCTGGCATACTCTCTCTCTGTCTCTCCAAAGGGCCTTATTGGGGAATTGTCTTCGAATGAGCATTCCCTGAGTGTGTGGTGTGTCGGTACGTGTGTGTCGACATGTCTGAGGTAAAAGGCTCCCATAAGGAGGAGATGGAGCAAATATGTGTGTGAGAGGGTGTCTCCGTCGACAACGCCGACACCTGTTTGGATATGTGTAATTAAGTGCTAAGGTGAATTTATTGCACAAAAGATTAGAGAACAGACAGGAAATCTACCCATGTCTGTCCCTATGTCGCAGAGACCTTCAGAGTCTCTCAATGATCACTATCCAAAATAATAGACACTGATATCGACACGGAGTTGACTCCAGTGTCGACTACGATAATGCAAAGTTACAGCCAAGATGGCAGAAAAGTATTCAATATATGTTTATTGTAATAAAAGATGATTTGCATATCACTGATGACTCATCTGTCCCTGTCACAAGGGTACACATGTTTAAGATGAAGAAAGCTGAGGTAAATTTCCCTCCTCTCATGATAAAAAAGAGCGGGAAACTCCAGACAAGAGACTGCAGTTTCACATAAAGAATTCTCAGGCAGTATCCTTTCCCCACTAGGGCCAGGATATGATGGGAATCTTCCTCTAGGGTGTCACAAAAGGCAGCCCTGATGTTACAGCTATTCTCAGGGATCCTGCAGATAGCGTGCACAACTGCACATTCTGGTACACTACTCAGACCGGCGAATGTGTCGGCATGGGTTTATAGCGCTGTGGCAGCGTGGACAGGTACCTTATCAGCAGAGATTGAGACCCTAGTATGTATATAGATATATATATGTATATATAGAGATATATAGAGATATATATATATATATAAAAGATGCTGTCTTAAGAGATATGTATATATAAAACATGCCCATAGAGACATGAGTATACTGGGTCCTACAGTCAAAGCTATGTCGATTTCTGCTTGACGTGTCCTGTACAATATGCAATGGACAGATGATGCCGACTTAAGAGGCATATGGAAGGCTGAGGATTGTGTGGAGAAGGGTTCTCGGACCTGGTCTCCACAGCTATGGCTGGTAATTCTGATATTTTGCCCTTTAACCCTGCACAGCCTAGGAAAGCACAACATTATCAAATGCAGCCTTTCAAATAAAAAAAAAAAAAAAGAACACAAGAAGGTCCGAGGTGCGTCCTTCCTTGCCAGAGGCGGGGGCAGAGAAAAGAAGCTGCACAATACAGCTAGTTCCCAGGAACAGAAGTCCTAAAAACCCCGGCCTCTACAAAAATCCACCGCATGTCACTGGGGCTCCACAGGCGGAGCTAGGCCTGGTGGGGGCACGCCTTCGGAAGTTCAGCCACAAGTGGGTTCACTCCCTGTTAGATCCCTGGGCAATAGATATTGTGTCTCAGGGATACAAGCTGGACTTTGAGAAGATGCCTCCTCACCGACGGCCCTGCCGGCTTCCCCCCACGAGAGGGAAACAGTGTTAACTGCAATTCACAAATTGTATCTTCAACAGGTGGTGGTCAAGGTTCCCCTCCTTCAACAAGGAGGGGGTTATTATTTGACCATGATGTAGTCCCGAAACCATACGGTTCGGTCAGATCCATATTGGTGTGAGGCTAGGAAGGCCCCCACGGAGGAATTCCAGCTGGGCCGTTTCCTTCACTTCCTACAGTCGGGGGTGTCGTTGGGCCTGAAATTGGGTTCCATTAAGGTCCAGATTTCGTCCCTGTCTATTTTCTTTCAAAAAGAACTGGCTTCTGCCTGAAGTTCAGACATTTGTAAAGGGAGTGCTGCATATTCAGCCACCTTTTGTGCCCCCAGTGGCACCTTGGGATCTTAACGTGGTGTTAAGTTTCCTGAAGTCACATTGGTTTGAACCACTTAAAACCGTGGAGTTAAAATATCTCACGTGGAAGGTGGTCATGCTATTAGCCTTGGCCTCGGCGAGGCGTGTGTCAGAATTATCGGCTTTGTCACATAAAAGCCCTATCTGGTTTTTCATATGGACAGAGCGGAATTGAGGACTCGTCCACAATTTCTGCCAAAGGTGGTGTCATCTTTTCATATGAACCAATCTATTGTGGTGCCTGTGGCTACTCGTGACTTGGAGGATTCCGAGTTACTAGATGTAGTCAGGGCTTTGAAGGTTTATGTAGCCAGAACGGCTAGAGTCAGGAAAACTGAGTCACTGTTTATCCTGTATGCATCCAACTGTTGGTATAGTGCGATGGATCGATACCATAGGTGTGCAGTGGGGAGCCTTAGATAAAGTATTACCTCAGGAGTTACCTTGTATACAGACAGAACGAGACTTGAGATGTATATCTTGTTTATATAGTACTGAAATAGCAGGATCAATATAACAGGTTTCAGTATCATCAGCTTATCTCCTTCTCCCTCAGAGACTCTTCTAGAAAAACACATGTGAGGTAAAACAAACAAGTACATAACATATGCAACAGACAAACACTACATCTCTGTAACTATACAGCGCCATCTGCTGCCCCTGTACGGTAACTACATGCATATAAACAAAACCATAGTCTGTTGTCCATATTTCAACACCCCTTCTCAACAGACTGGGTTTCTTCAGTTAGACCCATCTTTGACGTAAGTCTCCAATGTCTCTCTCTGGTAAGAGGCTTAGTCATGATATCAGCTGTCATATCTTCTGTTGGGCAATAGTTCAACTCTATAAGACCTTGTTCCTGTAGATCCCTCAGGAAGTGATGCTTGACATCAATGTGCTTGGTTCTTGGGTTCACTCTTTCTGTTTGCGCTAATGCAATGCATCCTTGATTATCCTCATATATCTTGATAGGATCTTCTTGAGGCATTCCTAGGTCTGATAGTAGTTGTATTAACCATACCACTTCTTGACTGGCGTGAGCTGCTGCAATATATTCAGCTTCTGTAGAAGATAGTGCTACGGTAGACTGCTTCTTGCTTGTCCAGCTGATTAATCCTTCTCCAATAGAGAATAGATATCCACTTGTGGATTTTCTGTCACTTGTGTCTCCAGCCCAATCTGCGTCAACGTATCCTGTTAACTTGTGACTTGTGTTTGCTGAGAGCTTAAGCTTCTTGTTAATCGTTCCCTTTAAGTAACGAATTACCCTCTTAACTGCGTTCCAATCCATCTTTGTTGGTTTAGAGACTTTTCTGCTTAAAATCCCGACTGCTGTGGAGATATCTGGTCTGGTGACGGTTGCAATGTATAGCAATTTTCCTATGGCTTTTCTGTATAGATGGTTGTCCTCTAACAGGTTGCTCTGATCATTTGGTTCCTTTTCATAACTTGTCTCCATAGGAGTGCTTGCTGTCTTTGCATCTTGTATACCAAATTCCTCAATGGTTTCCTGAATTTTGTATTTCTGACTTAGTGTGAATGTTCCATCACCTTCTCTTGAGATTTGCATTCCCAAGTAATGCGTTATGTGGCCGAGGTCTTTTGTTTCAAACTGACGGTTTAGTTCTTGTAACAATTCAACTTCGTCCCCTTCTTGTTCGAAACAAACCAGCAAATCGTCCACGTAAATTAATACATAGAACCATCTTCCCTCTATCAACTTTGTATAGAGACATGGGTCTGCTTTGCTTCTGATGAATCCCTTTTCTGTCAGAACTCCATTTATCTTTGTATTCCATGCTCTTGCTGCTTGTTTAAGACCATATATACTTTTGTTCAGTTTACATACGTGATCTGGGTTCTGAGAATTCACGAAGCCTGGTGGTTGTTCCATGTATATATCTTCCTTTAGTTCACCATGTAGGAAAGCCGTCTTTACATCGAAATGTTTCACTTGCATACCCTTTATGGCTGCTGTTAGGAGTAAGGTTCTAATGGTAGTGTGCTTCACGACTGGAGCAAACGTTTCATCATAATCTTCTCCAAATTTCTGTGAATATCCTTTAGCAACTTCTTCTCGTGATGCAGGTTCTTGCATGTTAACGGCTTTTGCTTTGTAAGATAAACGTGTAGGTGCTTTTCCCTTATTTTCTCTTGAAGAGCGTCTCACACCCTCGGATGCACTCTCATGAGTGTCGCTGGTATTTGTCTTGTGTTGTACTTCAACTTCTTGAATGATCTCTACTTCATCTGTTTCTTTGAATTCGGTGCTTTCTTCTTCTTCAGTAGAGTCTACTGGAATTATGACATCATCTCGTGTTTCTTCTATGAAAGTCACACTGTTGCTTATAACTACTTTTCCAGTTCTTGGATTTAAGATTCTGTAGCCTTTTGAATGTTCACTATAGCCGACTAGAACTCCCTCTTCTGCTCGGTTCTGCAACTTGCTTCGTTTTTCAGCAGGAATGTAAACGAAGGCTCTGCATCCAAAAACTCTAATGTGCTTTAAGCTGGGTTTCTTACCGTGCCACAGCTCATATGGTGTTTTCCTTACTGCTTTGGAAAGTAGTCTGTTTTGAAGATAGGTGGCTGTTGCTGCTGCTTCACCCCAATATTTATCAGGTAGTCCTGAATCTGTAAGCATGCACCTTATCATTTCTGTTAGTGATCTGTTTTTCCTCTCAGATACGCCATTTTGCTCTGGTGTATATGGTACTGTCTTCTGATGCTCAATACCGAGTCCTCTTAAGTACCGTTCTATTTTCTGTCCTGTGAACTCGCCTCCATTGTCGCTGCGTAGAGTTAGCATATTCCTCTTGAACCTGTTTCTGGTCATGTTCACATAGTCTTGCAGCTTTTCAAAGACTTCATCTTTACTTTTTATTAGATAAGTGACTGTGAACCTGGAGTAGTCGTCAATGAATGTCAGCATATACCTTTTGTCTCCTACGGTTCGCGTTTTCATAGGTCCGCATACATCACTATGTACCAGGTCTAGTGGTCTGGAAGCTCTGTTTTCACTTTTCTTGGGAATTGTTGTCCTCGTTGCTTTCGCTTTTATGCAACATTGGCACTTCATCATTTCTGAACAGTCTGACACTTTGAGATCCCTGGCTAGGTCTCTCTTCTGCATTTCCTTTATGCAATCTGGGTGTCTGTGTCCTAATCTTCTATGCCACTGGTGAATACAGTCAGCGTGTTTCTGTGTACTCAGCTTTGCCTGCTGTGCTGCGATATCCAGACAGTATAAATGTTCTTTTATTCTGGCTGTAGCTAGTGTTTCTCTTCCGTTTTGGATAAAACACTTATTATTCTGAAACTTTACAGTAAGTCCTTTTTCTACTAGATTCTTTACTGATAGCAGTGCTCCCTCAAGCTTGGGAACATATAGCACATCTGTTACGGGTATTTCTGTATAGCTGCCATTACCCTTGGAGCATAGGAATTGACCATTCCCTTTCCCTTCTGCAATGATATTTGTTCCATCTGCTAGGTAGATTGTTTCTTTATGGTTCAAATCAAGTTCAGTAAAGAAGTCCTTGTTATTTGTCATGTGACTAGTCGCTCCTGAGTCTACATACCACTTTTCTGATAATTGGTTTACTGTCGCTTTAAATGTTCCATTCCAATTGTGTGCTCCTGTATCTGTAAGTGTGGCTTTGGCTCTTTGTTTGTGTAATCTTTCTGGTGGTTTGTGCTGCTCTGTCTTCCATATGGTGCAATCTCTTTTCAGGTGACCCACTTTCTTGCATCTGAAACATGCTCTTGTTTCCCTGGTGTGTGGCTTAGTGTCCGCCATTTTAAGTGCTTTCTCTGTGTCACTTTCAGTATTGCACTCTGTAAGCTCCTTTCTGCGTTGATACTCCTCTATGAGCCTGTTCTTCACAAAGTCTGGTGTGATTTCTGCTTCAGGTCTCATTTCTAGTGCGTTTATTAGTGCACTGTATGTATCTGGTAAACTGCAAAGGAGGATGGCTACTATGTGGTTGCTTTTGATTTCTTCTCCCATTGACCTGAGCTGTATGGTTATCTCTAGTAGTGCACTGATGTGTTCTTGCATTGTCTTGCCTTTATTAAATCTTATTTGATATAATTTTCTTAATAGGAATAGTTTGCTGTTCAAACTTGCTCCTTCATGCACTCTCTGCAAAGCACACCACATGCCTTTAGCTGTACTCTCTTGTCTGATGTGTATAAGCTGTTCATCTTCCACTAGTAAACTTATAGTGGCTCTTGCCTGTCTGTCCTTCTTAATCCACTGCTGATCCTCTCCTTCAGGTCTGTCTGCATTTATAACATCCCATAAATCATCTCTGGTTAATAGCATTTCTACTTTAAACTTCCATGTTTGATAGTTCTCATTAGAAAGCTTGCTTGCAGCTAGTCTGAGATCTGTGTAATTTGCCATAACCCTTCCTTGTATAGATCTCTCTATTCTTCTGTGGTATTAAACTTGTTTTACTCACAGTTTTCTTTCCAAGGTTCTCCTGGGTTGTTTCTTGTGCGTTACACAGTCTGCTGTCTGCGCCTGCTGGGACTTGCAGTGCGACTCGTGATCTGGATGCTGCTTGGGATGCACTCCTGAAAACTTTATCTTGTACAGACTCCAGTCTGGGCCCATAACCTGTTGGTATAGTGCGATGGATCGATACCATAGGTGTGCAGTGGGGAGCCTTAGATAAAGTATTACCTCAGGAGTTACCTTGTATACAGACAGAACGAGACTTGAGATGTATATCTTGTTTATATAGTACTGAAATAGCAGGATCAATATAACAGGTTTCAGTATCATCAGCTTATCTCCTTCTCCCTCAGAGACTCTTCTAGAAAAACACATGTGAGGTAAAACAAACAAGTACATAACATATGCAACAGACAAACACTACATCTCTGTAACTATACAGCGCCATCTGCTGCCCCTGTACGGTAACTACATGCATATAAACAAAACCATAGTCTGTTGTCCATATTTCAACACCAACAAGCTGGGTGCTCCTGCTTCAAAGCAAACTATTGCTCGCTGGATCTGTAACACGATTCAGCAGGCTCATTCTGCGGCTGGATTGCCACATCCAAAATCAGTAAAGGCTCATTCCACAAGATAGGTGGGCTCTTCTTGGGTGGCTGCCCGAGGGGTCTCGGCATTACAGCTTTGCCGAGCAGCTACTTGGTCGGGTTCAAACACATTTGCAAAGTTCTACAAGTTTGATACCCTGGCTGAGGAGGACCTTGAGTTTGCTCATTCGGTGCTGCAGAGTCATCCGCATTCTCCCGCCCGTTTGGGTGCTTTGGTATAATCCCCATGGTCCTTACGGAGTCCCCAGCATCCACTAGGACGTTAGAGAAAATAGGATTTTACTTACCGGTAAATCTATTTCTCGTAGTCCGTAGTGGATGCTGGGCGCCCGTCCCAAATGGGGACTTCTTCTGCAACACTTGTATATAGTTATTGCTTATATAAGGGTTCTTTTATGGTTGCATCAGGTTTGTCTGATGCTCTGTTGTTGTTCATACTGTTAACTGGGTATGGTTATCATGAGTTATACGGTGTGATTGGTGTGGCTGGTATGAGTCTTACCCTGGATTCCAAATTCCTTTTCTTGTATTGTCAGCTCTTCCGGGCACAGTTTCCTTAACTGAGGTCTGGAGGAGGGACATAGAGGGAGGAGCCAGTGCACACCAGTAGTCCTAATTCTTTCTTAGAGTGTCCTGTCTATTCCCCATGGTCCTTACGGAGTCCCCAGCATCCACTACGGACTACGAGAAATAGATTTACCGGTAAGTAATATCCTATTTTTTCAGGGACGGAGACAGCTGTGTCTCCATCTCTATAAAATCCGCTACCGCGACCGCGATCACAGAAGCTCCTACTACTGCTGCAGGGAGCTCTCGTCGGAATAGCTCAGCCTCTGCCCAGAGGAGTGTGGAAATTGCGTATTTCTTGGTATGTGTGTGTTAATGTTTGCAAAGTATGTGTATGTGAGTTTCTTATGTTAATATATATTTCTCTAACGTCCTAGTGGATGCTGGGGACTCCGTAAGGACCATGGGGAATAGACGGGCTCCGCAGGAGACTGGGCACTCTAAAGAAAGATTTAGTACTACCTGGTGTGCACTGGCTCCTCCCTCTATGCCCCTCCTCCAGACCTCAGTTAGAATCTGTGCCCGGCCAGAGCTGGGTGCTTTTAGTGGGCTCTCCTGAGCTTGCTAATAAGAAAGTATTTTAGTTAGGTTTTTTATTTTCAGAGAGCTTCTGCTGGCAACAGACTCTCTGCTACGAGGGACTGAGGGGAGAGAAGCAAACCTACTAACTGCGGCTAGGTTGCGCTTCTTAGGCTACTGGACACCATTAGCTCCAGAGGGATCGAACACAGAACCTGACCTTGTCGTCCGTTCCCGGAGCCGCGCCGCCGTCCCCCTCGCAGAGCCAGAAGACAGAAGCCGGCAGAAGCAAGAAGACATCGAAATCGGCGGCAGAAGACTCCTGTCTTCACATGAGGTAGCGCACAGCACTGCAGCTGTGCGCCATTGCTCCCACATTACACCCATACACTCTGGTCACTGTAGGGTGCAGGGCGCAGGGGGGGGGGGGGGGCGCCCTGGGCAGCAATTAAGTACCTCCTGGCAAAAGCAGCATATATACAGTTGGACACTGTTATATGCATGAGCCCCCGCCATTAATTTTACACAAAATCGCGGGAGAAGCCCGCCGCTGAGGGGGCGGGGCCTTCTTCCTCAGCACTCACCAGCGCCATTTTCTCTCCACAGATCCGCTGAGAGGAAGCTCCCCAGGCTCTCCCCTGCATGATAGAGAGGGTGTAAAAGAGAGGGGGGGCACATAAATTTGGCGTAAAAATAATATATACAGCAGCTACTGGGTTAACACTAAGTTACTGTGTGATTCCTGGGTCATATAGCGCTGGGGTGTGTGCTGGCATACTCTCTCTCTGTCTCTCCAAAGGGCCTTGTGGGGGAACTGTCTTCAAGTAGAGCATCCCCTGTGTGTGTGGTGTGTCGGTACGTGTGTGTCGACATGTCTGAGGTAAAAGGCTCCCCTAAGGAGGAGATAGAGCAAATATGTGTGTGAGAGGGTGTCTCCGTCGACAACGCCGACACCTGTTTGGATATGTGTAAGAGCTGAGGTGAATTTATTGCACAAAAGATTAGAGAACAGACAGGAAATCTACCCTTGTCTGTCCCTATGTCACAGAGACCATCAGAGTCTCTCAATGCTCACTATCCAAAATTATAAACACTGATATCGACACGGAGTTTGACTCCAGTGTCGACTACGATAATGCAAACTTACAGCCAAGTTGGCTGAAAGGTATTCAATATATGATTATTGTAATAAAAGATGATTTGCATATCACTGATGACTCATCTGTCCCTGACACAAGGGTACACATGTTAAGGGGAAGAAAGCTGAGGTAAATTTCCCTCCTCTCATGAGGAAAAAGAGCGGGAAACTCCAGACAAGAGACTGCAGCTTCCCACAAAAAATTCTCAAGCAGTATCCTTTCCCCACTAGGGCCAGGATGTGATGGGAATCTTCCCCTAGGGTGTCCCGTTTGCCCAGAAGGTAGCACTAGCTATTCTCAGGAATCCTGCAGATAGCGTGCACATTCTAGTATACTACTCAGACCGGCGATTGTGTCGGCATGGGTTTATAGCGCTGTGGCAGCGTGGACAGGTACCTTATCAGCAGAGATTGAGACCCTAGGATGCATATAGATATATATATATGTATATATAGAAATATATATATATATTAAAGATGCTGTCTTAAGTGATAGGTATGTATATATATATATATATATATATTAAACATGCCCAAAGAGACATGAGTATACTGGGTCCTAGAGTCAAAGCTATGTCGATTTCTGCTTGACGTGTCCTGTAGAAGATGCAATGGACAGATGATGCCGACTTAAGAGGCATGTGGAAGGCTGAGGATTGTGTGGAGAAGGGTTCTCGGACCTGGTCTCCACAGCTATAGCTGGTAATTCTGATATTTTGCCTTATATTCCTGCACAGCCTAGGAAAGCACAACATTATCAAATGCAGCCCTCCGAATAAAGAAACAAGAAAGTCCGAGGTGCGTCCTTTCTTGCCAGAGGCGGGGGCAGAGGAAAGAAGCTGCACAACACAGCTAGTTCCAAGGAACAGAAGTCCTCCCCGGCCTCTACAAAAATCCGCCGCATGTCGCTGGGGCTCCACAGGCGGAGCTAGGCCCGGTGGGGGCACGCCTTTGTAAGTTCAGCCACAAGTGGGTTCACTCCCTGTTAGATCGCGGGACAGAAGCCCGCCGCTGAGGGGGCGGGGCTTCTTCCTCAGCACTAACCAGTTTTTTCTCCACAGCACCGCTGAGAGGAAGCTCCCCAGTCTCTCCCCTGCAGTTACACGGTAGAAGAGGGTAAAAAGAGAGGGGGAGGGGGCACATAATTAGGCGCAAAAATCAATATAAACAGCAGCTACTGGGTTAACATTAAGTTACTGTGTTATTCCTGGGTTAATAGCGCTGGGGTGTGTGCTGGCATACTCTCTCTCTGTCTCTCCAAAGGGCCTTATTGGGGAATTGTCTTCGAATGAGCATTCCCTGAGTGTGTGGTGTGTCGGTACGTGTGTGTCGACATGTCTGAGGTAAAAGGCTCCCATAAGGAGGAGATGGAGCAAATATGTGTGTGAGAGGGTGTCTCCGTCGACAACGCCGACACCTGTTTGGATATGTGTAATTAAGTGCTAAGGTGAATTTATTGCACAAAAGATTAGAGAACAGACAGGAAATCTACCCATGTCTGTCCCTATGTCGCAGAGACCTTCAGAGTCTCTCAATGATCACTATCCAAAATAATAGACACTGATATCGACACGGAGTTGACTCCAGTGTCGACTACGATAATTGAAAGTTACAGCCAAGATGGCAGAAAAGTATTCAATATATGTTTATTGTAATAAAAGATGATTTGCATATCACTGATGACTCATCTGTCCCTGTCACAAGGGTACACATGTTTAAGATGAAGAAAGCTGAGGTAAATTTCCCTCCTCTCATGATAAAAAAGAGCGGGAAACTCCAGACAAGAGACTGCAGTTTCACATAAAGAATTCTCAGGCAGTATCCTTTCCCCACTAGGGCCAGGATATGATGGGAATCTTCCTCTAGGGTGTCACAAAAGGCAGCCCTGATGTTACAGCTATTCTCAGGGATCCTGCAGATAGCGTGCACAACTGCACATTCTGGTACACTACTCAGACCGGCGAATGTGTCGGCATGGGTTTATAGCGCTGTGGCAGCGTGGACAGGTACCTTATCAGCAGAGATTGAGACCCTAGTATGTATATAGATATATATATGTATATATAGAGATATATAGATATATATATATATATATATAAAAGATGCTGTCTTAAGAGATATGTATATATAAAACATGCCCATAGAGACATGAGTATACTGGGTCCTACAGTCAAAGCTATGTCGATTTCTGCTTGACGTGTCCTGTACAATATGCAATGGACAGATGATGCCGACTTAAGAGGCATATGGAAGGCTGAGGATTGTGTGGAGAAGGGTTCTCGGACCTGGTCTCCACAGCTATGGCTGGTAATTCTGATATTTTGCCCTTTAACCCTGCACAGCCTAGGAAAGCACAACATTATCAAATGCAGCCTTTCAAATAAAAAAAAAAAAAAAAAAACACAAGAAGGTCCGAGGTGCGTCCTTTCTTGCCAGAGGCGGGGGCAGAGAAAAGAAGCTGCACAATACAGCTAGTTCCCAGGAACAGAAGTCCTAAAAACCCCGGCCTCTACAAAAATCCACCGCATGTCACTGGGGCTCCACAGGCGGAGCTAGGCCTGGTGGGGGCACGCCTTCGGAAGTTCAGCCACAAGTGGGTTCACTCCCTGTTAGATCCCTGGGCAATAGATATTGTGTCTCAGGGATACAAGCTGGACTTTGAGAAGATGCCTCCTCACCGACGGCCCTGCCGGCTTCCCCCCACGAGAGGGAAACAGTGTTAACTGCAATTCACAAATTGTATCTTCAACAGGTGGTGGTCAAGGTTCCCCTCCTTCAACAAGGAGGGGGTTATTATTTGACCATGATGTAGTCCCGAAACCATACGGTTCGGTCAGATCCATATTGGTGTGAGGCTAGGAAGGCCCCCACGGAGGAATTCCAGCTGGGCCGTTTCCTTCACTTCCTACAGTCGGGGGTGTCGTTGGGCCTGAAATTGGGTTCCATTAAGGTCCAGATTTCATCCCTGTCTATTTTCTTTCAAAAAGAACTGGCTTCTGCCTGAAGTTCAGACATTTGTAAAGGGAGTGCTGCATATTCAGCCACCTTTTGTGCCCCCAGTGGCACCTTGGGATCTTAACGTGGTGTTAAGTTTCCTGAAGTCACATTGGTTTGAACCACTTAAAACCGTGGAGTTAAAATATCTCACGTGGAAGGTGGTCATGCTATTAGCCTTGGCCTCGGCGAGGCGTGTGTCAGAATTATCGGCTTTGTCACATAAAAGCCCTATCTGGTTTTTCATATGGACAGAGCGGAATTGAGGACTCGTCCACAATTTCTGCCAAAGGTGGTGTCATCTTTTCATATGAACCAATCTATTGTGGTGCTTGTGGCTACTCGTGACTTGGAGGATTCCGAGTTACTAGATGTAGTCAGGGCTTTGAAGGTTTATGTAGCCAGAACGGCTAGAGTCAGGAAAACTGAGTCACTGTTTATCCTGTATGCATCCAACAAGCTGGGTGCTCCTGCTTCAAAGCAAACTATTGCTCGCTGGATCTGTAACACGATTCAGCAGGCTCATTCTGCGGCTGGATTGCCACATCCAAAATCAGTAAAGGCTCATTCCACAAGATAGGTGGGCTCTTCTTGGGTGGCTGCCCGAGGGGTCTCGGCATTACAGCTTTGCCGAGCAGCTACTTGGTCGGGTTCAAACACATTTGCAAAGTTCTACAAGTTTGATACCCTGGCTGAGGAGGACCTTGAGTTTGCTCATTCGGTGCTGCAGAGTCATCCGCATTCTCCCGCCCGTTTGGGTGCTTTGGTATAATCCCCATGGTCCTTACGGAGTCCCCAGCATCCACTAGGACGTTAGAGAAAATAGGATTTTACTTACCGGTAAATCTATTTCTCGTAGTCCGTAGTGGATGCTGGGCGCCCGTCCCAAATGGGGACTTCTTCTGCAACACTTGTATATAGTTATTGCTTATATAAGGGTTCTTTTATGGTTGCATCAGGTTTGTCTGATGCTCTGTTGTTGTTCATACTGTTAACTGGGTATGGTTATCATGAGTTATACGGTGTGATTGGTGTGGCTGGTATGAGTCTTACCCTGGATTCCAAATTCCTTTTCTTGTATTGTCAGCTCTTCCGGGCACAGTTTCCTTAACTGAGGTCTGGAGGAGGGACATAGAGGGAGGAGCCAGTGCACACCAGTAGTCCTAATTCTTTCTTAGAGTGTCCTGTCTATTCCCCATGGTCCTTACGGAGTCCCCAGCATCCACTACGGACTACGAGAAATAGATTTACCGGTAAGTAATATCCTATTTTTTCAGGGACGGAGCCAGCTGTGTCTCCATCTCTATAAAATCCGCTACCGCGACCGCGATCACAGAAGCTCCTACTACTGCTGCAGGGAGCTCTCGTCGGAATAGCTCAGCCTCTGCCCAGAGGAGTGTGGAAATTGCGTATTTCTTGGTATGTGTGTGTTAATGTTTGCAATGTATGTGTATGTGAGTTTCTTATGTTAATATATATTTCTCTAACGTCCTAGTGGATGCTGGGGACTCCGTAAGGACCATGGGGAATAGACGGGCTCCGCAGGAGACTGGGCACTCTAAAGAAAGATTTAGTACTACCTGGTGTGCACTGGCTCCTCCCTCTATGCCCCTCCTCCAGACCTCAGTTAGAATCTGTGCCCGGCCAGAGCTGGGTGCTTTTAGTGGGCTCTCCTGAGCTTGCTAATAAGAAAGTATTTTAGTTAGGTTTTTTATTTTCAGAGAGCTTCTGCTGGCAACAGACTCTCTGCTACGAGGGACTGAGGGGAGAGAAGCAAACCTACTAACTGCGGCTAGGTTGCGCTTCTTAGGCTACTGGACACCATTAGCTCCAGAGGGATCGAACACAGAACCTGACCTTGTCGTCCGTTCCCGGAGCCGCGCCGCCGTCCCCCTCGCAGAGCCAGAAGACAGAAGCCGGCAGAAGCAAGAAGACATCGAAATCGGCGGCAGAAGACTCCTGTCTTCACATGAGGTAGCGCACAGCACTGCAGCTGTGCGCCATTGCTCCCACATTACACCCATACACTCTGGTCACTGTAGGGTGCAGGGCGCAGGGGGGGGGGGGGGGGGCGCCCTGGGCAGCAATTAAGTACCTCCTGGCAAAAGCAGCATATATACAGTTGGACACTGTTATATGCATGAGCCCCCGCCATTAATTTTACACAAAATCGCGGGAGAAGCCCGCCGCTGAGGGGGCGGGGCCTTCTTCCTCAGCACTCACGAGCGCCATTTTCTCTCCACAGATCCGCTGAGAGGAAGCTCCCCAGGCTCTCCCCTGCATGATAGAGAGGGTGTAAAAGAGAGGGGGGGCACATAAATTTGGCGTAAAAATAATATATACAGCAGCTACTGGGTTAACACTAAGTTACTGTGTGATTCCTGGGTCATATAGCGCTGGGGTGTGTGCTGGCATACTCTCTCTCTGTCTCTCCAAAGGGCCTTGTGGGGGAACTGTCTTCAAGTAGAGCATCCCCTGTGTGTGTGGTGTGTCGGTACGTGTGTGTCGACATGTCTGAGGTAAAAGGCTCCCCTAAGGAGGAGATAGAGCAAATATGTGTGTGAGAGGGTGTCTCCGTCGACAACGCCGACACCTGTTTGGATATGTGTAAGAGCTGAGGTGAATTTATTGCACAAAAGATTAGAGAACAGACAGGAAATCTACCCTTGTCTGTCCCTATGTCACAGAGACCTTCAGAGTCTCTCAATGCTCACTATCCAAAATTATAAACACTGATATCGACACGGAGTTTGACTCCAGTGTCGACTACGATAATGCAAAGTTACAGCCAAGTTGGCTGAAAGGTATTCAATATATGATTATTGTAATAAAAGATGATTTGCATATCACTGATGACTCATCTGTCCCTGACACAAGGGTACACATGTTAAGGGGAAGAAAGCTGAGGTAAATTTCCCTCCTCTCATGAGGAAAAAGAGCGGGAAACTCCAGACAAGAGACTGCAGCTTCCCACAAAAAATTCTCAAGCAGTATCCTTTCCCCACTAGGGCCAGGATGTGATGGGAATCTTCCCCTAGGGTGTCCCGTTTGCCCAGAAGGTAGCACTAGCTATTCTCAGGAATCCTGCAGATAGCGTGCACATTCTAGTATACTACTCAGACCGGCGATTGTGTCGGCATGGGTTTATAGCGCTGTGGCAGCGTGGACAGGTACCTTATCAGCAGAGATTGAGACCCTAGGATGCATATAGATATATATATATATGTATATATAGAAATATATATATATATTAAAGATGCTGTCTTAAGTGATAGGTATGTATATATATATATATATATATATATTAAACATGCCCAAAGAGACATGAGTATACTGGGTCCTAGAGTCAAAGCTATGTCGATTTCTGCTTGACGTGTCCTGTAGAAGATGCAATGGACAGATGATGCCGACTTAAGAGGCATGTGGAAGGCTGAGGATTGTGTGGAGAAGGGTTCTCGGACCTGGTCTCCACAGCTATAGCTGGTAATTCTGATATTTTGCCTTATATTCCTGCACAGCCTAGGAAAGCACAACATTATCAAATGCAGCCCTCCGAATAAAGAAACAAGAAAGTCCGAGGTGCGTCCTTTCTTGCCAGAGGCGGGGGCAGAGGAAAGAAGCTGCACAACACAGCTAGTTCCAAGGAACAGAAGTCCTCCCCGGCCTCTACAAAAATCCGCCGCATGTCGCTGGGGCTCCACAGGCGGAGCTAGGCCCGGTGGGGGCACGCCTTTGTAAGTTCAGCCACAAGTGGGTTCACTCCCTGTTAGATCGCGGGACAGAAGCCCGCCGCTGAGGGGGCGGGGCTTCTTCCTCAGCACTAACCAGTTTTTTCTCCACAGCACCGCTGAGAGGAAGCTCCCCAGTCTCTCCCCTGCAGTTACACGGTAGAAGAGGGTAAAAAGAGAGGGGGGGGGGGGCACATAATTAGGCGCAAAAATCAATATAAACAGCAGCTACTGGGTTAACATTAAGTTACTGTGTTATTCCTGGGTTAATAGCGCTGGGGTGTGTGCTGGCATACTCTCTCTCTGTCTCTCCAAAGGGCCTTATTGGGGAATTGTCTTCGAATGAGCATTCCCTGAGTGTGTGGTGTGTCGGTACGTGTGTGTCGACATGTCTGAGGTAAAAGGCTCCCATAAGGAGGAGATGGAGCAAATATGTGTGTGAGAGGGTGTCTCCGTCGACAACGCCGACACCTGTTTGGATATGTGTAATTAAGTGCTAAGGTGAATTTATTGCACAAAAGATTAGAGAACAGACAGGAAATCTACCCATGTCTGTCCCTATGTCGCAGAGACCTTCAGAGTCTCTCAATGATCACTATCCAAAATAATAGACACTGATATCGACACGGAGTTGACTCCAGTGTCGACTACGATAATTGAAAGTTACAGCCAAGATGGCAGAAAAGTATTCAATATATGTTTATTGTAATAAAAGATGATTTGCATATCACTGATGACTCATCTGTCCCTGTCACAAGGGTACACATGTTTAAGATGAAGAAAGCTGAGGTAAATTTCCCTCCTCTCATGATAAAAAAGAGCGGGAAACTCCAGACAAGAGACTGCAGTTTCACATAAAGAATTCTCAGGCAGTATCCTTTCCCCACTAGGGCCAGGATATGATGGGAATCTTCCTCTAGGGTGTCACAAAAGGCAGCCCTGATGTTACAGCTATTCTCAGGGATCCTGCAGATAGCGTGCACAACTGCACATTCTGGTACACTACTCAGACCGGCGAATGTGTCGGCATGGGTTTATAGCGCTGTGGCAGCGTGGACAGGTACCTTATCAGCAGAGATTGAGACCCTAGTATGTATATAGATATATATATGTATATATAGAGATATATAGAGATATATATATATATATATATATATAAAAAAGATGCTGTCTTAAGAGATATGTATATATAAAACATGCCCATAGAGACATGAGTATACTGGGTCCTACAGTCAAAGCTATGTCGATTTCTGCTTGACGTGTCCTGTACAATATGCAATGGACAGATGATGCCGACTTAAGAGGCATATGGAAGGCTGAGGATTGTGTGGAGAAGGGTTCTCGGACCTGGTCTCCACAGCTATGGCTGGTAATTCTGATATTTTGCCCTTTAACCCTGCACAGCCTAGGAAAGCACAACATTATCAAATGCAGCCTTTCAAATAAAAAAAATAATAAAAAACACAAGAAGGTCCGAGGTGCGTCCTTTCTTGCCAGAGACGGGGGCAGAGAAAAGAAGCTGCACAATACAGCTAGTTCCCAGGAACAGAAGTCCTAAAAACCCCGGCCTCTACAAAAATCCACCGCATGTCACTGGGGCTCCACAGGTGGAGCTAGGCCTGGTGGGGGCACGCCTTCGGAAGTTCAGCCACAAGTGGGTTCACTCCCTGTTAGATCCCTGGGCAATAGATATTGTGTCTCAGGGATACAAGCTGGACTTTGAGAAGATGCCTCCTCACCGACGGCCCTGCCGGCTTCCCCCCACGAGAGGGAAACAGTGTTAACTGCAATTCACAAATTGTATCTTCAACAGGTGGTGGTCAAGGTTCCCCTCCTTCAACAAGGAGGGGGTTATTATTTGACCATGATGTAGTCCCGAAACCATACGGTTCGGTCAGATCCATATTGGTGTGAGGCTAGGAAGGCCCCCACGGAGGAATTCCAGCTGGGCCGTTTCCTTCACTTCCTACAGTCGGGGGTGTCGTTGGGCCTGAAATTGGGTTCCATTAAGGTCCAGATTTCGTCCCTGTCTATTTTCTTTCAAAAAGAACTGGCTTCTGCCTGAAGTTCAGACATTTGTAAAGGGAGTGCTGCATATTCAGCCACCTTTTGTGCCCCCAGTGGCACCTTGGGATCTTAACGTGGTGTTAAGTTTCCTGAAGTCACATTGGTTTGAACCACTTAAAACCGTGGAGTTAAAATATCTCACGTGGAAGGTGGTCATGCTATTAGCCTTGGCCTCGGCGAGGCGTGTGTCAGAATTATCGGCTTTGTCACATAAAAGCCCTATCTGGTTTTTCATATGGACAGAGCGGAATTGAGGACTCGTCCACAATTTCTGCCAAAGGTGGTGTCATCTTTTCATATGAACCAATCTATTGTGGTGCCTGTGGCTACTCGTGACTTGGAGGATTCCGAGTTACTAGATGTAGTCAGGGCTTTGAAGGTTTATGTAGCCAGAACGGCTAGAGTCAGGAAAACTGAGTCACTGTTTATCCTGTATGCATCCAACAAGCTGGGTGCTCCTGCTTCAAAGCAAACTATTGCTCGCTGGATCTGTAACACGATTCAGCAGGCTCATTCTGCGGCTGGATTGCCACATCCAAAATCAGTAAAGGCTCATTCCACAAGATAGGTGGGCTCTTCTTGGGTGGCTGCCCGAGGGGTCTCGGCATTACAGCTTTGCCGAGCAGCTACTTGGTCGGGTTCAAACACATTTGCAAAGTTCTACAAGTTTGATACCCTGGCTGAGGAGGACCTTGAGTTTGCTCATTCGGTGCTGCAGAGTCATCCGCATTCTCCCGCCCGTTTGGGTGCTTTGGTATAATCCCCATGGTCCTTACGGAGTCCCCAGCATCCACTAGGACGTTAGAGAAAATAGGATTTTACTTACCGGTAAATCTATTTCTCGTAGTCCGTAGTGGATGCTGGGCGCCCGTCCCAAATGGGGACTTCTTCTGCAACACTTGTATATAGTTATTGCTTATATAAGGGTTCTTTTATGGTTGCATCAGGTTTGTCTGATGCTCTGTTGTTGTTCATACTGTTAACTGGGTATGGTTATCATGAGTTATACGGTGTGATTGGTGTGGCTGGTATGAGTCTTACCCTGGATTCCAAATTCCTTTTCTTGTATTGTCAGCTCTTCCGGGCACAGTTTCCTTAACTGAGGTCTGGAGGAGGGACATAGAGGGAGGAGCCAGTGCACACCAGTAGTCCTAATTCTTTCTTAGAGTGTCCTGTCTATTCCCCATGGTCCTTACGGAGTCCCCAGCATCCACTACGGACTACGAGAAATAGATTTACCGGTAAGTAATATCCTATTTTTTCAGGGACGGAGACAGCTGTGTCTCCATCTCTATAAAATCCGCGACCGCGATCACAGAAGCTCCTACTACTGCTGCAGGGAGCTCTCGTCGGAATAGCTCAGCCTCTGCCCAGAGGAGTGTGGAAATTGCGTATTTCTTGGTATGTGTGTGTTAATGTTTGCAATGTATGTGTATGTGAGTTTCTTATGTTAATATATATTTCTCTAACGTCCTAGTGGATGCTGGGGACTCCGTAAGGACCATGGGGAATAGACGGGCTCCGCAGGAGACTGGGCACTCTAAAGAAAGATTTAGTACTACCTGGTGTGCACTGGCTCCTCCCTCTATGCCCCTCCTCCAGACCTCAGTTAGAATCTGTGCCCGGCCAGAGCTGGGTGCTTTTAGTGGGCTCTCCTGAGCTTGCTAATAAGAAAGTATTTTAGTTAGGTTTTTTATTTTCAGAGAGCTTCTGCTGGCAACAGACTCTCTGCTACGAGGGACTGAGGGGAGAGAAGCAAACCTACTAACTGCGGCTAGGTTGCGCTTCTTAGGCTACTGGACACCATTAGCTCCAGAGGGATCGAACACAGAACCTGACCTTGTCGTCCGTTCCCGGAGCCGCGCCGCCGTCCCCCTCGCAGAGCCAGAAGACAGAAGCCGGCAGAAGCAAGAAGACATCGAAATCGGCGGCAGAAGACTCCTGTCTTCACATGAGGTAGCGCACAGCACTGCAGCTGTGCGCCATTGCTCCCACATTACACCCATACACTCTGGTCACTGTAGGGTGCAGGGCGCAGGGGGGGGGGGGGGGGGCGCCCTGGGCAGCAATTAAGTACCTCCTGGCAAAAGCAGCATATATACAGTTGGACACTGTTATATGCATGAGCCCCCGCCATTAATTTTACACAAAATCGCGGGAGAAGCCCGCCGCTGAGGGGGCGGGGCCTTCTTCCTCAGCACTCACGAGCGCCATTTTCTCTCCACAGATCCGCTGAGAGGAAGCTCCCCAGGCTCTCCCCTGCATGATAGAGAGGGTGTAAAAGAGAGGGGGGGCACATAAATTTGGCGTAAAAATAATATATACAGCAGCTACTGGGTTAACACTAAGTTACTGTGTGATTCCTGGGTCATATAGCGCTGGGGTGTGTGCTGGCATACTCTCTCTCTGTCTCTCCAAAGGGCCTTGTGGGGGAACTGTCTTCAAGTAGAGCATCCCCTGTGTGTGTGGTGTGTCGGTACGTGTGTGTCGACATGTCTGAGGTAAAAGGCTCCCCTAAGGAGGAGATAGAGCAAATATGTGTGTGAGAGGGTGTCTCCGTCGACAACGCCGACACCTGTTTGGATATGTGTAAGAGCTGAGGTGAATTTATTGCACAAAAGATTAGAGAACAGACAGGAAATCTACCCTTGTCTGTCCCTATGTCACAGAGACCATCAGAGTCTCTCAATGCTCACTATCCAAAATTATAAACACTGATATCGACACGGAGTTTGACTCCAGTGTCGACTACGATAATGCAAACTTACAGCCAAGTTGGCTGAAAGGTATTCAATATATGATTATTGTAATAAAAGATGATTTGCATATCACTGATGACTCATCTGTCCCTGACACAAGGGTACACATGTTAAGGGGAAGAAAGCTGAGGTAAATTTCCCTCCTCTCATGAGGAAAAAGAGCGGGAAACTCCAGACAAGAGACTGCAGCTTCCCACAAAAAATTCTCAAGCAGTATCCTTTCCCCACTAGGGCCAGGATGTGATGGGAATCTTCCCCTAGGGTGTCCCGTTTGCCCAGAAGGTAGCACTAGCTATTCTCAGGAATCCTGCAGATAGCGTGCACATTCTAGTATACTACTCAGACCGGCGATTGTGTCGGCATGGGTTTATAGCGCTGTGGCAGCGTGGACAGGTACCTTATCAGCAGAGATTGAGACCCTAGGATGCATATAGATATATATATATGTATATATAGAAATATATATATATATTAAAGATGCTGTCTTAAGTGATAGGTATGTATATATATATATATATATATTAAACATGCCCAAAGAGACATGAGTATACTGGGTCCTAGAGTCAAAGCTATGTCGATTTCTGCTTGACGTGTCCTGTAGAAGATGCAATGGACAGATGATGCCGACTTAAGAGGCATGTGGAAGGCTGAGGATTGTGTGGAGAAGGGTTCTCGGACCTGGTCTCCACAGCTATAGCTGGTAATTCTGATATTTTGCCTTATATTCCTGCACAGCCTAGGAAAGCACAACATTATCAAATGCAGCCCTCCGAATAAAGAAACAAGAAAGTCCGAGGTGCGTCCTTTCTTGCCAGAGGCGGGGGCAGAGGAAAGAAGCTGCACAACACAGCTAGTTCCAAGGAACAGAAGTCCTCCCCGGCCTCTACAAAAATCCGCCGCATGTCGCTGGGGCTCCACAGGCGGAACTAGGCCCGGTGGGGGCACGCCTTTGTAAGTTCAGCCACAAGTGGGTTCACTCCCTGTTAGATCGCGGGACAGAAGCCCGCCGCTGAGGGGGCGGGGCTTCTTCCTCAGCACTAACCAGTTTTTTCTCCACAGCACCGCTGAGAGGAAGCTCCCCAGTCTCTCCCCTGCAGTTACACGGTAGAAGAGGGTAAAAAGAGAGGGGGAGGGGGCACATAATTAGGCGCAAAAATCAATATAAACAGCAGCTACTGGGTTAACATTAAGTTACTGTGTTATTCCTGGGTTAATAGCGCTGGGGTGTGTGCTGGCATACTCTCTCTCTGTCTCTCCAAAGGGCCTTATTGGGGAATTGTCTTCGAATGAGCATTCCCTGAGTGTGTGGTGTGTCGGTACGTGTGTGTCGACATGTCTGAGGTAAAAGGCTCCCATAAGGAGGAGATGGAGCAAATATGTGTGTGAGAGGGTGTCTCCGTCGACAACGCCGACACCTGTTTGGATATGTGTAATTAAGTGCTAAGGTGAATTTATTGCACAAAAGATTAGAGAACAGACAGGAAATCTACCCATGTCTGTCCCTATGTCGCAGAGACCTTCAGAGTCTCTCAATGATCACTATCCAAAATAATAGACACTGATATCGACACGGAGTTGACTCCAGTGTCGACTACGATAATTGAAAGTTACAGCCAAGATGGCAGAAAAGTATTCAATATATGTTTATTGTAATAAAAGATGATTTGCATATCACTGATGACTCATCTGTCCCTGTCACAAGGGTACACATGTTTAAGATGAAGAAAGCTGAGGTAAATTTCCCTCCTCTCATGATAAAAAAGAGCGGGAAACTCCAGACAAGAGACTGCAGTTTCACATAAAGAATTCTCAGGCAGTATCCTTTCCCCACTAGGGCCAGGATATGATGGGAATCTTCCTCTAGGGTGTCACAAAAGGCAGCCCTGATGTTACAGCTATTCTCAGGGATCCTGCAGATAGCGTGCACAACTGCACATTCTGGTACACTACTCAGACCGGCGAATGTGTCGGCATGGGTTTATAGCGCTGTGGCAGCGTGGACAGGTACCTTATCAGCAGAGATTGAGACCCTAGTATGTATATAGATATATATATGTATATATAGAGATATATAGAGATATATATATATATATATATAAAAGATGCTGTCTTAAGAGATATGTATATATAAAACATGCCCATAGAGACATGAGTATACTGGGTCCTACAGTCAAAGCTATGTCGATTTCTGCTTGACGTGTCCTGTACAATATGCAATGGACAGATGATGCCGACTTAAGAGGCATATGGAAGGCTGAGGATTGTGTGGAGAAGGGTTCTCGGACCTGGTCTCCACAGCTATGGCTGGTAATTCTGATATTTTGCCCTTTAACCCTGCACAGCCTAGGAAAGCACAACATTATCAAATGCAGCCTTTCAAATAAAAAAAAAAAAAAAAAAACACAAGAAGGTCCGAGGTGCGTCCTTTCTTGCCAGAGGCGGGGGCAGAGAAAAGAAGCTGCACAATACAGCTAGTTCCCAGGAACAGAAGTCCTAAAAACCCCGGCCTCTACAAAAATCCACCGCATGTCACTGGGGCTCCACAGGCGGAGCTAGGCCTGGTGGGGGCACGCCTTCGGAAGTTCAGCCACAAGTGGGTTCACTCCCTGTTAGATCCCTGGGCAATAGATATTGTGTCTCAGGGATACAAGCTGGACTTTGAGAAGATGCCTCCTCACCGACGGCCCTGCCGGCTTCCCCCCACGAGAGGGAAACAGTGTTAACTGCAATTCACAAATTGTATCTTCAACAGGTGGTGGTCAAGGTTCCCCTCCTTCAACAAGGAGGGGGTTATTATTTGACCATGATGTAGTCCCGAAACCATACGGTTCGGTCAGATCCATATTGGTGTGAGGCTAGGAAGGCCCCCACGGAGGAATTCCAGCTGGGCCGTTTCCTTCACTTCCTACAGTCGGGGGTGTCGTTGGGCCTGAAATTGGGTTCCATTAAGGTCCAGATTTCATCCCTGTCTATTTTCTTTCAAAAAGAACTGGCTTCTGCCTGAAGTTCAGACATTTGTAAAGGGAGTGCTGCATATTCAGCCACCTTTTGTGCCCCCGGTGGCACCTTGGGATCTTAACGTGGTGTTAAGTTTCCTGAAGTCACATTGGTTTGAACCACTTAAAACTGTGGAGTTAAAATATCTCACGTGGAAGGTGGTCATGCTATTAGCCTTGGCCTCGGCGAGGCGTGTGTCAGAATTATCGGCTTTGTCACATAAAAGCCCTATCTGGTTTTTCATATGGACAGAGCGGAATTGAGGACTCGTCCACAATTTCTGCCAAAGGTGGTGTCATCTTTTCATATGAACCAATCTATTGTGGTGCTTGTGGCTACTCGTGACTTGGAGGATTCCGAGTTACTAGATGTAGTCAGGGCTTTGAAGGTTTATGTAGCCAGAACGGCTAGAGTCAGGAAAACTGAGTCACTGTTTATCCTGTATGCATCCAACAAGCTGGGTGCTCCTGCTTCAAAGCAAACTATTGCTCGCTGGATCTGTAACACGATTCAGCAGGCTCATTCTGCGGCTGGATTGCCACATCCAAAATCAGTAAAGGCTCATTCCACAAGATAGGTGGGCTCTTCTTGGGTGGCTGCCCGAGGGGTCTCGGCATTACAGCTTTGCCGAGCAGCTACTTGGTCGGGTTCAAACACATTTGCAAAGTTCTACAAGTTTGATACCCTGGCTGAGGAGGACCTTGAGTTTGCTCATTCGGTGCTGCAGAGTCATCCGCATTCTCCCGCCCGTTTGGGTGCTTTGGTATAATCCCCATGGTCCTTACGGAGTCCCCAGCATCCACTAGGACGTTAGAGAAAATAGGATTTTACTTACCGGTAAATCTATTTCTCGTAGTCCGTAGTGGATGCTGGGCGCCCGTCCCAAATGGGGACTTCTTCTGCAACACTTGTATATAGTTATTGCTTATATAAGGGTTCTTTTATGGTTGCATCAGGTTTGTCTGATGCTCTGTTGTTGTTCATACTGTTAACTGGGTATGGTTATCATGAGTTATACGGTGTGATTGGTGTGGCTGGTATGAGTCTTACCCTGGATTCCAAATTCCTTTTCTTGTATTGTCAGCTCTTCCGGGCACAGTTTCCTTAACTGAGGTCTGGAGGAGGGACATAGAGGGAGGAGCCAGTGCACACCAGTAGTCCTAATTCTTTCTTAGAGTGTCCTGTCTATTCCCCATGGTCCTTACGGAGTCCCCAGCATCCACTACGGACTACGAGAAATAGATTTACCGGTAAGTAATATCCTATTTTTTCAGGGACGGAGACAGCTGTGTCTCCATCTCTATAAAATCCGCTACCGCGACCGCGATCACAGAAGCTCCTACTACTGCTGCAGGGAGCTCTCGTCGGAATAGCTCAGCCTCTGCCCAGAGGAGTGTGGAAATTGCGTATTTCTTGGTATGTGTGTGTTAATGTTTGCAATGTATGTGTATGTGAGTTTCTTATGTTAATATATATTTCTCTAACGTCCTAGTGGATGCTGGGGACTCCGTAAGGACCATGGGGAATAGACGGGCTCCGCAGGAGACTGGGCACTCTAAAGAAAGATTTAGTACTACCTGGTGTGCACTGGCTCCTCCCTCTATGCCCCTCCTCCAGACCTCAGTTAGAATCTGTGCCCGGCCAGAGCTGGGTGCTTTTAGTGGGCTCTCCTGAGCTTGCTAATAAGAAAGTATTTTAGTTAGGTTTTTTATTTTCAGAGAGCTTCTGCTGGCAACAGACTCTCTGCTACGAGGGACTGAGGGGAGAGAAGCAAACCTACTAACTGCGGCTAGGTTGCGCTTCTTAGACTACTGGACACCATTAGCTCCAGAGGGATCGAACACAGAACCTGACCTTGTCGTCCGTTCCCGGAGCCGCGCCGCCGTCCCCCTCGCAGAGCCAGAAGACAGAAGCCGGCAGAAGCAAGAAGACATCGAAATCGGCGGCAGAAGACTCCTGTCTTCACATGAGGTAGCGCACAGCACTGCAGCTGTGCGCCATTGCTCCCACATTACACCCATACACTCTGGTCACTGTAGGGTGCAGGGCGCAGGGGGGGGGGGGGGCGCCCTGGGCAGCAATTAAGTACCTCCTGGCAAAAGCAGCATATATACAGTTGGACACTGTTATATGCATGAGCCCCCGCCATTAATTTTACACAAAATCGCGGGAGAAGCCCGCCGCTGAGGGGGCGGGGCCTTCTTCCTCAGCACTCACGAGCGCCATTTTCTCTCCACAGATCCGCTGAGAGGAAGCTCCCCAGGCTCTCCCCTGCATGATAGAGAGGGTGTAAAAGAGAGGGGGGGCACATAAATTTGGCGTAAAAATAATATATACAGCAGCTACTGGGTTAACACTAAGTTACTGTGTGATTCCTGGGTCATATAGCGCTGGGGTGTGTGCTGGCATACTCTCTCTCTGTCTCTCCAAAGGGCCTTGTGGGGGAACTGTCTTCAAGTAGAGCATCCCCTGTGTGTGTGGTGTGTCGGTACGTGTGTGTCGACATGTCTGAGGTAAAAGGCTCCCCTAAGGAGGAGATAGAGCAAATATGTGTGTGAGAGGGTGTCTCCGTCGACAACGCCGACACCTGTTTGGATATGTGTAAGAGCTGAGGTGAATTTATTGCACAAAAGATTAGAGAACAGACAGGAAATCTACCCTTGTCTGTCCCTATGTCACAGAGACCTTCAGAGTCTCTCAATGCTCACTATCCAAAATTATAAACACTGATATCGACACGGAGTTTGACTCCAGTGTCGACTACGATAATGCAAAGTTACAGCCAAGTTGGCTGAAAGGTATTCAATATATGATTATTGTAATAAAAGATGATTTGCATATCACTGATGACTCATCTGTCCCTGACACAAGGGTACACATGTTAAGGGGAAGAAAGCTGAGGTAAATTTCCCTCCTCTCATGAGGAAAAAGAGCGGGAAACTCCAGACAAGAGACTGCAGCTTCCCACAAAAAATTCTCAAGCAGTATCCTTTCCCCACTAGGGCCAGGATGTGATGGGAATCTTCCCCTAGGGTGTCCCGTTTGCCCAGAAGGTAGCACTAGCTATTCTCAGGAATCCTGCAGATAGCGTGCACATTCTAGTATACTACTCAGACCGGCGATTGTGTCGGCATGGGTTTATAGCGCTGTGGCAGCGTGGACAGGTACCTTATCAGCAGAGATTGAGACCCTAGGATGCATATAGATATATATATATATGTATATATAGAAATATATATATATATTAAAGATGCTGTCTTAAGTGATAGGTATGTATATATATATATATATATATATTAAACATGCCCAAAGAGACATGAGTATACTGGGTCCTAGAGTCAAAGCTATGTCGATTTCTGCTTGACGTGTCCTGTAGAAGATGCAATGGACAGATGATGCCGACTTAAGAGGCATGTGGAAGGCTGAGGATTGTGTGGAGAAGGGTTCTCGGACCTGGTCTCCACAGCTATAGCTGGTAATTCTGATATTTTGCCTTATATTCCTGCACAGCCTAGGAAAGCACAACATTATCAAATGCAGCCCTCCGAATAAAGAAACAAGAAAGTCCGAGGTGCGTCCTTTCTTGCCAGAGGCGGGGGCAGAGGAAAGAAGCTGCACAACACAGCTAGTTCCAAGGAACAGAAGTCCTCCCCGGCCTCTACAAAAATCCGCCGCATGTCGCTGGGGCTCCACAGGCGGAGCTAGGCCCGGTGGGGGCACGCCTTTGTAAGTTCAGCCACAAGTGGGTTCACTCCCTGTTAGATCGCGGGACAGAAGCCCGCCGCTGAGGGGGCGGGGCTTCTTCCTCAGCACTAACCAGTTTTTTCTCCACAGCACCGCTGAGAGGAAGCTCCCCAGTCTCTCCCCTGCAGTTACACGGTAGAAGAGGGTAAAAAGAGAGGGGGGGGGGGGGGGGGGCACATAATTAGGCGCAAAAATCAATATAAACAGCAGCTACTGGGTTAACATTAAGTTACTGTGTTATTCCTGGGTTAATAGCGCTGGGGTGTGTGCTGGCATACTCTCTCTCTGTCTCTCCAAAGGGCCTTATTGGGGAATTGTCTTCGAATGAGCATTCCCTGAGTGTGTGGTGTGTCGGTACGTGTGTGTCGACATGTCTGAGGTAAAAGGCTCCCATAAGGAGGAGATGGAGCAAATATGTGTGTGAGAGGGTGTCTCCGTCGACAACGCCGACACCTGTTTGGATATGTGTAATTAAGTGCTAAGGTGAATTTATTGCACAAAAGATTAGAGAACAGACAGGAAATCTACCCATGTCTGTCCCTATGTCGCAGAGACCTTCAGAGTCTCTCAATGATCACTATCCAAAATAATAGACACTGATATCGACACGGAGTTGACTCCAGTGTCGACTACGATAATTGAAAGTTACAGCCAAGATGGCAGAAAAGTATTCAATATATGTTTATTGTAATAAAAGATGATTTGCATATCACTGATGACTCATCTGTCCCTGTCACAAGGGTACACATGTTTAAGATGAAGAAAGCTGAGGTAAATTTCCCTCCTCTCATGATAAAAAAGAGCGGGAAACTCCAGACAAGAGACTGCAGTTTCACATAAAGAATTCTCAGGCAGTATCCTTTCCCCACTAGGGCCAGGATATGATGGGAATCTTCCTCTAGGGTGTCACAAAAGGCAGCCCTGATGTTACAGCTATTCTCAGGGATCCTGCAGATAGCGTGCACAACTGCACATTCTGGTACACTACTCAGACCGGCGAATGTGTCGGCATGGGTTTATAGCGCTGTGGCAGCGTGGACAGGTACCTTATCAGCAGAGATTGAGACCCTAGTATGTATATAGATATATATATGTATATATAGAGATATATAGAGATATATATATATATATATATATAAAAAAGATGCTGTCTTAAGAGATATGTATATATAAAACATGCCCATAGAGACATGAGTATACTGGGTCCTACAGTCAAAGCTATGTCGATTTCTGCTTGACGTGTCCTGTACAATATGCAATGGACAGATGATGCCGACTTAAGAGGCATATGGAAGGCTGAGGATTGTGTGGAGAAGGGTTCTCGGACCTGGTCTCCACAGCTATGGCTGGTAATTCTGATATTTTGCCCTTTAACCCTGCACAGCCTAGGAAAGCACAACATTATCAAATGCAGCCTTTCAAATAAAAAAAATAATAAAAAACACAAGAAGGTCCGAGGTGCGTCCTTTCTTGCCAGAGACGGGGGCAGAGAAAAGAAGCTGCACAATACAGCTAGTTCCCAGGAACAGAAGTCCTAAAAACCCCGGCCTCTACAAAAATCCACCGCATGTCACTGGGGCTCCACAGGTGGAGCTAGGCCTGGTGGGGGCACGCCTTCGGAAGTTCAGCCACAAGTGGGTTCACTCCCTGTTAGATCCCTGGGCAATAGATATTGTGTCTCAGGGATACAAGCTGGACTTTGAGAAGATGCCTCCTCACCGACGGCCCTGCCGGCTTCCCCCCACGAGAGGGAAACAGTGTTAACTGCAATTCACAAATTGTATCTTCAACAGGTGGTGGTCAAGGTTCCCCTCCTTCAACAAGGAGGGGGTTATTATTTGACCATGATGTAGTCCCGAAACCATACGGTTCGGTCAGATCCATATTGGTGTGAGGCTAGGAAGGCCCCCACGGAGGAATTCCAGCTGGGCCGTTTCCTTCACTTCCTACAGTCGGGGGTGTCGTTGGGCCTGAAATTGGGTTCCATTAAGGTCCAGATTTCGTCCCTGTCTATTTTCTTTCAAAAAGAACTGGCTTCTGCCTGAAGTTCAGACATTTGTAAAGGGAGTGCTGCATATTCAGCCACCTTTTGTGCCCCCAGTGGCACCTTGGGATCTTAACGTGGTGTTAAGTTTCCTGAAGTCACATTGGTTTGAACCACTTAAAACCGTGGAGTTAAAATATCTCACGTGGAAGGTGGTCATGCTATTAGCCTTGGCCTCGGCGAGGCGTGTGTCAGAATTATCGGCTTTGTCACATAAAAGCCCTATCTGGTTTTTCATATGGACAGAGCGGAATTGAGGACTCGTCCACAATTTCTGCCAAAGGTGGTGTCATCTTTTCATATGAACCAATCTATTGTGGTGCCTGTGGCTACTCGTGACTTGGAGGATTCCGAGTTACTAGATGTAGTCAGGGCTTTGAAGGTTTATGTAGCCAGAACGGCTAGAGTCAGGAAAACTGAGTCACTGTTTATCCTGTATGCATCCAACAAGCTGGGTGCTCCTGCTTCAAAGCAAACTATTGCTCGCTGGATCTGTAACACGATTCAGCAGGCTCATTCTGCGGCTGGATTGCCACATCCAAAATCAGTAAAGGCTCATTCCACAAGATAGGTGGGCTCTTCTTGGGTGGCTGCCCGAGGGGTCTCGGCATTACAGCTTTGCCGAGCAGCTACTTGGTCGGGTTCAAACACATTTGCAAAGTTCTACAAGTTTGATACCCTGGCTGAGGAGGACCTTGAGTTTGCTCATTCGGTGCTGCAGAGTCATCCGCATTCTCCCGCCCGTTTGGGTGCTTTGGTATAATCCCCATGGTCCTTACGGAGTCCCCAGCATCCACTAGGACGTTAGAGAAAATAGGATTTTACTTACCGGTAAATCTATTTCTCGTAGTCCGTAGTGGATGCTGGGCGCCCGTCCCAAATGGGGACTTCTTCTGCAACACTTGTATATAGTTATTGCTTATATAAGGGTTCTTTTATGGTTGCATCAGGTTTGTCTGATGCTCTGTTGTTGTTCATACTGTTAACTGGGTATGGTTATCATGAGTTATACGGTGTGATTGGTGTGGCTGGTATGAGTCTTACCCTGGATTCCAAATTCCTTTTCTTGTATTGTCAGCTCTTCCGGGCACAGTTTCCTTAACTGAGGTCTGGAGGAGGGACATAGAGGGAGGAGCCAGTGCACACCAGTAGTCCTAATTCTTTCTTAGAGTGTCCTGTCTATTCCCCATGGTCCTTACGGAGTCCCCAGCATCCACTACGGACTACGAGAAATAGATTTACCGGTAAGTAATATCCTATTTTTTCAGGGACGGAGACAGCTGTGTCTCCATCTCTATAAAATCCGCGACCGCGATCACAGAAGCTCCTACTACTGCTGCAGGGAGCTCTCGTCGGAATAGCTCAGCCTCTGCCCAGAGGAGTGTGGAAATTGCGTATTTCTTGGTATGTGTGTGTTAATGTTTGCAATGTATGTGTATGTGAGTTTCTTATGTTAATATATATTTCTCTAACGTCCTAGTGGATGCTGGGGACTCCGTAAGGACCATGGGGAATAGACGGGCTCCGCAGGAGACTGGGCACTCTAAAGAAAGATTTAGTACTACCTGGTGTGCACTGGCTCCTCCCTCTATGCCCCTCCTCCAGACCTCAGTTAGAATCTGTGCCCGGCCAGAGCTGGGTGCTTTTAGTGGGCTCTCCTGAGCTTGCTAATAAGAAAGTATTTTAGTTAGGTTTTTTATTTTCAGAGAGCTTCTGCTGGCAACAGACTCTCTGCTACGAGGGACTGAGGGGAGAGAAGCAAACCTACTAACTGCGGCTAGGTTGCGCTTCTTAGGCTACTGGACACCATTAGCTCCAGAGGGATCGAACACAGAACCTGACCTTGTCGTCCGTTCCCGGAGCCGCGCCGCCGTCCCCCTCGCAGAGCCAGAAGACAGAAGCCGGCAGAAGCAAGAAGACATCGAAATCGGCGGCAGAAGACTCCTGTCTTCACATGAGGTAGCGCACAGCACTGCAGCTGTGCGCCATTGCTCCCACATTACACCCACACACTCTGGTCACTGTAGGGTGCAGGGCGCAGGGGGGGGGGGGGGGCGCCCTGGGCAGCAATTAAGTACCTCCTGGCAAAAGCAGCATATATACAGTTGGACACTGGCCCTCATTCCGAGTTGATCGCTAAGTTTTTCGGACGCACAACATATTCGCAAAGTTGCGTTAATGTAGTAATTTTGCGAACTTCCGCCCTCAACGTATTTTTGCAAATTCGCACGCAGTATTACACAAAGTGGGCGTACGCCAAATGACATCGCAGTAATGCAAAACCATCGCAGCATTGCGAAATCATCGCAATAACACATACTTAATCGTAAAAATACTAAGTTTGAGTATATTTACAAAGTTTGGCGTAAAAGTGCACACTTTTAAGGTAAAACGCACAAAAATGTTTTTTTGGACTATTAAGTGCAATTACACCTTTCCTTTTAAAGACAACAAGCCCTTTTCAATTACGAACACAATTAGTGTTTTGATTGTTAATGTTCAAAAACAATTAAGTCTGTGAACAAAACCAGATTAACACTTTGTTGCCATAATTGCCCATCAACATGTCAAAGTGTAAATTTTTTTTTTTTTTTCTTCACTTTTTTAATTTTTAAAGGTGTTGTTTGTGAATGAAGGTGTTTACATGTTTCTTAACACAATATTATCCTTTTTTTTTGGGTAAAAATGTAACGTTAGATGTGTGTAATTTTTTTGTCATAAAAATTCTACCTGCAAATCTGCTGATCCTTTTTTGCATTAAGAAACACAACACCCGGTTAACTTTAAACAACTTTTTTTTTATTTTTTTTTGTTTTTTTTTGTTTTTTTGGTAAATCAAATATTCTACATTATGCAAATTGTTCCAAATGGTCCACACAATCCAGCATTGCTTGCAGGTGTTGGCGCATGGTGTTTAGAATCCCTGCAAAACTTGTGGGATCTCCAACTGCAACATCTGAAATTAAGATGCAACACAAACATTAATAACTTAATTACATTACTTATTAGCCAAGCAAGGCGCAAAGCACACTTAAATGCTGGCATGTACAAACTGCTGGACTCCAGCTGTTGTGAAACTACATATACCAGCATGCCTTTACACAGTTTTGTGGTCAGGGAATGTCAAAGCTGTGTGAGGGCATGCTGGGATGTGTAGTTTCTCAACAGTTGGAGTGCCGCAGTTTGGACAGGTCTGCTTTAATGGCAAAGTTACTACATCCTGGCTGTTTTATGGTACAATCATTAGCAGAACACACAAGCCTGCTCAGCCTTTTTTTCAGATTTTAAAGTGTTCCAGACCATGTGTTACATTTACTACTATGTGAGTTATATTTAAGATGGAACGTTGCCCATAGCAATCAAGCCAAAATATGATTATTATATTGTAGAAGTGGCTCCCAATTTTTGAAGTATAATCTTATTGGTTGCTATGTCCGACATCCCATGTTAAAGATAACTACCATCTTTGTCAATGTGACACCATGTTGGCATTCATTCCCATTTGTTGTTTAATTTATTTTTTATTTTTAGGGGGTTGGTCCTGCATCATCACACTGCATAAACACATCTTCAGCAGCCCAACATATCATAGCATTCCCACACTCCCTGAAAGCTGCCCTTACTAAATAAGTGGAAACATGTTTGACTCGAACAATTATTAATTTTGAGAATGTAACTTTCACACAAAAAAACAGTGTGTCATTAGGCTGCATAACAAAGTGAAGCATGTGATTTGTAAGTGTAAATATTCAGACTACACAGGCCCAAGTGTAAAAGGCAAACAACATACTAAACTCCACTCAGGTCTAACTGTTTCACTGAAAAAGTAACACATATAAACCCTGTTGTCCTGGCAACCCTGGCTACCTAATGAGTGTCAACCTAGAGTGGACACACAAAACATTGCACACATACACACTGTACATATAATGACACTCACAAATATGTAAAGGCAACATGTACACCATGATGAAATGTTTAAATATTTTTCCAGGGTCCAAGAATTCAAACAGTACAACACTGCATGTTTTGGCATTGTAAGTGTAAGTGGGTAATCTTATTGTATAAAATTTAAATAAACTTACTTTCCTCGGAAACATCCAGACTCCCGGAATGTTCTGCAGGGGCTTCCTCTGCCCATTCACTTGGTGGGGATGTTGCCTGGATGGGGGAAGGCGGCTGGATGGGGGAAGGAGGAGGGATTGGGGAAGGAGGAGGGATTGGGGAAGGAGGAGGGATTGGGGCAGGAGGCTGGATGGGGGAAGGAGGCTGGATTAGTGCCGCAATTTCAGAGGGGGGGTCTGATTGAGAGGGCGAGGGGGGCGGAGAGAAATTTAAAGCAATAGAGGGTGAGGGGGGTTCAGATGGGGATGTCGAAGTGGAAGGAGAAGGGGTATGGGAAGGAGGAGAAGGGGTCCCAGAAAGAGATGGCGAGGTGTGGTGAGAAGGGGAATGGAAAGTGGAGTGGGCCAGGGAAGCTGAGGGGGACTGGGAAGCTGAGGGGGACTGTGAAGATGAGGGGGACTGGAAAGCTGAGGGGGAGTGTGAAGGGGAGGGGGAGTGAGAAGGGGAGGGGGAGTGAGAAGGGGAGGGGGAGTGAGAAGGGGAGGGGGAGTGAGAAGGGGAGGGGGAGTGGGAAGGGGAAGGGGGTGGGGAGTTGTGCCGTTGTTGTTGTCCTAGAATGAAAATATTGTCCACATTTTTTAATCATGCAAAATTACATAGTATTGATTTTTAAATATAAATGTTATGTTACATGTTTTTTTTTTAAAAATTTAAAATAGAAAATCAAACATGTTAAGATCCTCTTCATGTTGGCCATAGCAAACAAAATGAAGCCAAACTTTAACTTTGAAGCTCATTCCTTAATCTAGTCCATTGAGTCATAGTGATTTGTCTAGGCAACATCACCAGATTACTATTCAAGGGCCCTTATTATATAGCCAGCACTTATCAAGTATTTTGGACCAGTTTCCTGGCTGCTTCTTATTTCTTGGAAACATGCACTTGTTTCGTGTCACTTTACTACAGTCAGTACTGTTTCCCCTAACCACACACACTGACCTAATTTCCTAAAAAGGAGACTGAAGGTTGCAATTAGCCTACCACTTACTGTAAAATGTAGGTAATTCAAAGGGGATTACAGCTGGAATTTAGTTTGCAATTGTCCAAAAGCATGTGCTCTGCAGGGGTTGCATATATAACATGTGCAGAGAGAGTTAGATTTGGTGGACTTTTTCAATTATGGGCATGGAAAATACAGGCTGTTTAATTTAAACACAGCAAATTATTGAGATGCTTTAACACACCCCACCCAAATCTGACTCACTCTGCACATGTTACATATGCTTCCCCTGCAGTGCACATGGTTTTGCACAATGGTTTACAAAAATCCTTTTGCTCAAAATTGGGAAGATCAAGCATTATCACATTTTAAGCAAAAAATCTTATGTAATGTAACTTACTTCGGGTATGGAGAGCACGGATTTGCTGGCGGATCTCCGCCAACAAATCTGGAGTCCGCCTGCGGAGATCACTCCATCGCCTCTCGAGCTGGATGATTGTCCGCCTGCTGCGGACGCGAGTCCGCAGCAGGCGGCGGACCTCCGCGTAGGCCTCGCGCTTCACCCGATTGGGGATGAAGCGCCCAACGCGGCCTACGCGGCGGTCCATCACCGCTACCAGCACGCGGAGCTCCCGCCTGGAGAACGGTGCTGCACGCATCATGGCAATGGCGTTTTCCTTATTTGGGCATATATTTATAGTGTCTGTTAGCATGTGATTGGCCAAAAATATGTCATTTCTAATAACTTTATTGATCTTTGCAATGCTGTGAAGAGCAGAGTGTTATTTTGCACGAGCGGAAATTCGCATTAGCATAAGCGAAAATGTTTGTTAGAAACAATTAGAATAAACACACAGAGACACAGACTTTACTGAAAATTACTAAACATATCTGTGTACTCACCACAGGTCGTGTGATCATTCAGCTGGACAGTCACAAAGTGTCAAACATTGAGGATCATTTGTTTGTGTGTTTGTTTACATAATCAGTATTTGAGGATATAAAATAAATAAGGACACTATTTATTATCATTACAGTATTTAAATTATTACATAAACATTGTCAGCTTAACGTGTTTTTGTTTTTTGTGTTTAAAAAGAAAAAACCATTCAAACACAACAACAGCATTACCCAATCACTTTACAAGAACATACTAAATGCAATCATGTTTAAAAATACATAAGCATACTGGGTTGTATTATTTGTGCAAATATAAATGTTAAAAACACTATACCTGAAATGTTCTGCTACAATTCTTGCCCTCACTTGGCTCCCCCTCCGTGTCACACTCCCCCCACCGAAGCGTGGCACAACCCCTGGCTCCTCATCAGGCAATTCCTCTGCCTGAGGAAGCTCGACACTACTCCTTACCGCGATATTATGGAGTATTGCGCACAGGACCACTATTTTACTTGCCATCTCCGGCGAATACATGATGTCGCCACCCGTGCGGTGGAGCACACGAAAGCGCCCTTTCAGGACACCAATTGTGCGCTCCACCAGCTGCCTAGTGGCAGTAAGCGCGGAGTTAAATGCCATCTGTGGTCCTGGCCTGGGATTACGGTAAGGAGTCATGAGCCAGGGGGTGCAAGGATATCCACGGTCTCCTGTTGGAATAAAAGCAAAATTTTAGTTCACAAATTTCATATATTTTTGTAAGTTTGTAACTAAAATATTTGAGCAACAACTCACCCAATAACCACATGTCTGGTCGTTGACTTGATCTTAATCTCTGCCATATCCCTGATTGTCTAATGACATACGCATCATGGGAACTTCCTGTAAACTTTGCGTTCAGGGAAAGGATCTGGAGGGATGGCCCACAAACAACCATTACATTCAGAGAATGAAACAGTTTCCTGTTTCTATAAATTTCTTCATTATGTCTTGGTGGCTGAATAGCAACATGTGTGCCATCCACAACCCCAATAACATGTGGGAAGCGACTACCACCTTCCGCAAATTGCCGCTTCACCACATCTAGGGCACCAACATCCAAAGGCATAGCAATAAATTGCTTAACACGCTTGATGAAAGCCTGGCAGACACGTCGCAGGACCTTACTGAACTGGCCCTGCGACATGCCAACCAGGTCTCCAACAACATGCTGGAATGATCCTGTGGCCAAAAAATGTAACACTGCAAGGAATTGTGTCAATGGTGGTATTGCTGTAGGATACCGAATTTCAGACTCCAGATCACTCTCTATTATGGAGAGAGTGTCTAGGATTAGATGTGGTGGCAGCCGGTATCTACGCACCACCACATCATCTGGCATCCCAAAAAGTATGACACGGGTTCTGAAAATTGGTGGCCTAGCACGCCTCCGTTGCCTTGGTTGATGAGGAGCCGGCTGTGGTTGTGGGGCTGGCGGTTGGGGTGGGAGTGCTGGCGTGGGTTGGGGAGGTAGGGCTTCTGCCGCAATATGTATTGACATCACACACTTTTTTGAGAGAATGTTAAGAAATGTCAATAAAAAATAATTCAAAGTTTTCCAAAATTTTACACAATAACTGTTTTTACAATTGTGGTGTCAACTTACTGCAGGAGCGTACATTTTTTCTGTGTTGAATTCATGTCAAAAAAGCAAAAATAAAAAGCAAATAAAACTAAATTTAATATTTGGATATAAAAAACATATATTAATGCAAAAAAACTTTATAAAAAAAAAAAAACTAAAAATTAAGAAATTTAGTACCTAGTCCAGGAAAGACAAGCACTACTTTGCAGATCAATCCTGGAAAACCCAAACACTTTGTTTAGCAAACTTTACAAAAAAAAAAACAAAAAATTTAACAAACACAAACAAGCACCAACACAGGCCAAGGACACTTACCTGCTCCTAAAGAAATAAAGTCTTGTTTTTGTGGACCACACCCAAAAATGAAGTCAAAATTGGTTTTTCTCACCAAAAAAAAAACTCCTACAAGAGAACACAAATGACAGTCAAAAACAGCATACAGACACTTCCAACAAACAAGCTCCAACACAGGCCAACGACACTTACCTGCTCCTAAAGAAATAAAGTCTTGTTTTTGTGGACCACACCCAAAAATAAAGTCAAAATTGGTTTTTCTCACCAAAAAAAAAACTCCTACAAGAGAACACAAATGACAGTCAAAAACAGCATACAGACACTTCCAACAAACAAGCTCCAACACAGGCCAACGACACTTACCTGCTCCTAAAGAAATAAAGTCTTGTTTTTGTGGACCACACCCAAAAATAAAGACAAAATTGGTTTTTCTCACCAAAAAAAAAACTCCTACAAGAGAACACAAATGACAGTCAAAAACAGCATACAGACACTTCCAACAAACAAGCTCCAACACAGGCCAACGACACTTACCTGCTCCTAAAGAAATAAAGTCTTGTTTTTGTGGACCACACCCAAAAATAAAGACAAAATTGGTTTTTCACACCAAAAAGTAAATTCCTACAAGAGAACACTAATGACAGTCAAAACAAAGAAGCACGGGAATATTTTCACAAATGGACTTGCAAAATATATATGTGTTATAAAAATAAAAATATTAAAATGTATTAAAAAAACTTGCCAACACCAAAAAAAAAAAAAAAAAACAGAATACTCACAAACGAAAATACCCACAAAAAATGCCACTGTCTATATTCAAAACGCAAAGAAAAGGACAAAGGTATGCTTGACAATTACTCACTCTGCCAATTCCACTATCACCTTCCCGCACAAGCCAACAACTCAAACGCCAAACTACCAACACTTACAGCATGCACAGTAGGCCCTTAAATAAGCAGTGCAATCATTCCACAGAATAACAGTGTACACCTGTGTGAAT
Organism: Pseudophryne corroboree; assembly: GCF_028390025.1. Lineage (NCBI taxonomy): Eukaryota > Metazoa > Chordata > Amphibia > Anura > Myobatrachidae > Pseudophryne > Pseudophryne corroboree. The sequence goes on along the minus strand of NW_026970227.1, from coordinate 25,369 downwards.
TAACGAGTCGCACGTAGGTATATAAGCGCACACACCTCGGCGTACACACGTCATCACAAACATGGCTTCTCGTGAGCAAATCGCAGCAGAGATAGACCGCATTGCAGAGCAGCAGATGGCATTGCAGAAACAACGGATAGAGTGTCAAAGGCGCTTGTTAGAATACGCCTCTGCGGAGGTTAATGCAGGACCTAGTACTCTGCAAATTTCTGCTTCTGAACCTCAACAATTGAGTGTGGATACCCTGCCACACACACATAGTGAGCAAACTGAGGGAGAATTGACTTTAGCCACACAAACACAGCAGACAGAAGCTGCTAGTGAGGAGGAAGATGGAGATGACCAACCTGAAGAAACCTCACAGGCTACCTCCAGACGGAAAAAAAGACAGCCTGCATTCACTAAGAGGGAGTTGCGTGTCTTGGTCACGCAGGCCATGTCCAAAATACATAGGGGCCCCAAAAACATGGGGGCTGCTTCCAAAGAACGCATCTGGAGAGACATCACAAAATCTGTGAATGAAGTTGGCTCTGTCGTCAGAACATCACAGGAAGTGAGACGACGGTAAGTGCATCTTGACAATCCTTCTTCTGTGCTAAGTTGCATAAAAAATGTAGTTACATGTCATGTTATGTCTAGCAAACACAAGCAGAACATGTGTGCTATATATTTACTTTGAACAATAAGAAGACTCAACTTTTTCCCTCTTTCACAATATTTATGTAGGTGGGCCGACTTCAAATCCCGCCTGAAGGCAAAGAGGGCTGCGGAGTGGAATGCCTCAAGGGCAACAGGGGGGGGACCACCTGTCGCTGTGGAGTTTACTGACTTGGAGGAGATGGCGATGGCCTGTGTGAGTTATGAGGAGGGCCAAGGGGTGTCTCATATGGACACGGACCTGCCTGAGATTGTGACGGGACATGACTTGGAAGGTAAGTTTACACATGTATTTGTCTGAAATTTGAACTGTATTAATAATCTTAAACTAATTTTGACTCCAACTTTTCCCCCACACATTCTTCTATTTGCTTGCCACAAAACACAGCACAGGGGGGTGAACAGTTTGAGTCACAGGCCGGTTATGTGGTTGAGGCTGAGGTGGAGGGACCTAGTGGGTCTGCCAGTGTGGGCCAACAAAACCCACCTATGCAGGTTCCTACTGGCCCCCCCACCCAACCCTCTGCTATCCCGGAGATCCTGCTTGAAATTGCTAGGTATGGTGAGAGCCTAAACACATTTCAAGACGGGGTCATCCGGGAGGTAAGCCAGATAACTGTCCGGCTCACTGAGATCCGAACCTGTGTTGAGCAAGGTGTTGCTCAACTCTGCCAAAGTCTGGCAGAGATCAGGCAGGCCCAAGAACAACTGGCCTCCTCAAACCAAAGCCTTGCAACTAACATCTTGCAAGGGCTCCAGGCCATCGCTGTCTCCCTTGCCCACAGTGGCAGAGAGCCAACCACATCGGCTCCCTCCCCTGCCCCTGCCCAGGAAGAACAGGACACTGGGCAGGCCCAACGAAGGTCACTCCGCAGACCAAGCAAAGAAGATCAGCCTCAGGCGGGGCGAAAAAGAAGAAAGTGATGTCTCTCCAGATGGGCAGCACCCATGTTTTTGTAGTTGCCTCTATGTTATTTTGGACTTGGCTTGTGTGGCCAGAATGGATCACTCCCTCTTAGTGAAATGTCTTTTTTTCTGTTTGGAGGAATTGTAGCCTGTGAGTTTCTTTTAAAAAACAACAGAGCCATCTTCCTCTCACTAGTGTGCTGTGTATTGTTGTGTTTGTGTGGTGGATACTAATTATTTCTCAGTTTGTGTCACATTTTTGTGTGGCAGGGTGTGAAATATGTTGAATTTATGAATTTATAAGATACTTTTGTCAGAAGCAGAAATTTGCAGAGTACTGAGTTCTGCAATATAATTTTTGTCAGTGCCATCTGCTTGGTGCTTGGTCTATCTCTGCCTGTGAGACTCATGTGGAGCCATGTTTAAATGTTGGATCATATTATTTCTGAAATAAAAAATATAAATTCAAAATGTGTGCAATTTCTTGAAGGTAATGCATTAGCAAAATCTTACTTACAAAAAGATTATGTCAACATATAGACACTTGGTGACCAATCTGCTAATTCTCCTTCAAATTTAAAAAAAAAAAAAAAAAAAGGTATGTTTTGCACCACACTTTAATGTCCATATTAATAAAACAGACACGACAACTTGATAAAATATCTTTGGACAACATGACATCATTGAAAACATTGACAGATGTTAAAAACATATATTATTGTGACTTTTAAAAATAAATCATAGTGTATGCGGCATTATGTGGGTGTTGGTTAATTGATCAGAATGTTGCAGAATTATATAACTTTAAATAAAAATGTAACTTGTTTGTATTTAGTAGTCTAACACACATTCAAACATTTCTGCACAATGCTTACACACCAAGTTAAACACAAATAACAACCTTATTTAACAGTGTGTGAGATTAATATGTGAGTAGAATAAACATGTAATGTGTGTTCAGTCAATTGCTGGTTGGTAACTTTCATGGGCTCAGTAATTAACAAGTAATTGAACATCAGATGAATGTGCTCTCCAATTAACTGCTAATTACTGCATACACACTTGTACCAGTACTTCGCAAATGTAGAGTAACTGCAGACCTACTCTGCTGCTGCGTGAATGTTGCTACGGTTTCCTATGTTAGTTTTAACAGCGACAAAGTTTATGTGCGAAAAACACGCCCATTGCAAGTTGCATACTCCCACACAGTACGCCCACTTTCACGCCCATGTCGGAGCATTGCGAAGTCTCGCCTCCGCCACGCCCACGCCACTCCTTGTTTTCGTTTGGCAGTTACGGCTTTTTTTGTCCAAAGTAATTTTGCACAGTTGTCGTACGTATGTCTTCGCGCATGCGTAATCACGCATTTGCGCATGCGCAGATACTTACATTTCGGACATTTGCGATGCGATGACTCTTAGCGATCAACTCGGAATGAGGGCCACTGTTATATGCATGAGCCCCCGCCATTAATTTTACACAAAATCGCGGGAGAAGCCCGCCGCTGAGGGGGCGGGGCCTTCTTCCTCAGCACTCACCAGCGCCATTTTCTCTCCACAGATCCGCTGAGAGGAAGCTCCCCAGGCTCTCCCCTGCATGATAGAGAGGGTGTAAAAGAGAGGGGGGGCACATAAATTTGGCGTAAAAATAATATATACAGCAGCTACTGGGTTAACACTAAGTTACTGTGTGATTCCTGGGTCATATAGCGCTGGGGTGTGTGCTGGCATACTCTCTCTCTGTCTCTCCAAAGGGCCTTGTTATGTGAATAAAGGGCTCTACTGTGAGGAGTAACGTTTATAAGGATAAGTGATACTACTGTGGGATGTAATATGAATTATGAACACTATCACATGATCAAATGTGAATAAAGTTGCAGTAATGTGTGGCATAATTGGAAGTGGGGTTACTATTGCGTGGCCATGCCCCTTGCCAGCAAAAAAACACCCCTTTTTGGGCTGTGCGCGAAATGTGCGAACTGTTCCTATTTAAAATATAGGGGGTACAAACACCAAAATAATGACTGCTATTGGTGAGGGGTGATGGTGCTAGGAAAGAGGTGCAAGGTCAGAGGCGGAACTAGCAGTGGTGCTAGGGGGCACCAGCCAAAATCTTGCCTAGGGCATCATATTGGCTAGGGCCGGCTCTGATGACAGCTGCCAATGGCACCATTGTGGGGATGGGCGCCACACACAAATTTTAACCTCTTGATTGTCTGCGGCCACCAGATGCCTGGAGAGGCTTTTCACACATTTTTCTCGCCTTGCCTTTTGCTTCTAGATCCTGGCTCCATCATACAGCCTCTAAGATGTGGTAGCTGATCAGTGCAGTGCAACTCTTGGCTCCGGGCTCTGTGTTACAGCCTCTATGATGTTGTGGTTGGGCAGCGCAGAGCAGCTGATGTCATAATGAGGAGAAGGCTTCACATTGCCAGGAGCACCTGGATCTCCAGATGAGATGCCAATCAACATCTATGGGAAGTGTGAAAGCTGCCACCACCACTATCATCAGTGCTCCACATCATTACGGATCCAGATATGGACTTATAACAATCAGTTTTGGAACACCTGCTTTGGAATCTTTCCCTGTGGGACATTTACATTACAGCACCGACTGGAGGGACCCAGCTTGAATACAAGTGATACAGCTTGCTTGCTGTTTTCTAAAGCCTCTGGAAGCCTCCGTCCTCACGGGTAACACCAGCTGTACTTTATTTCTCTTTCCCAGGGAACTTTGTCCAGTGTTCTAGTCCGGGATCCATAGTGGACACTCACTAGCAGCACATTCAAATGCTTCACAGCTCCATATATGCCCTTAAACTTTATGTATATATGTGAATTTTATTATTCATTTTATTTGATGTTTAGTAAATAAATTCAAGTATGCTTATCATCCACAGTTTTCTAATTATTTACTATTGGAGAAACAACCAGCGCCGGCTTTAGTGCTTTCTGTTGTAAAAATTCTATTGGGACTGACAATCTCTTGCTGGCAGCTGTGACAGCGCATCTGGAATTGCTCTCTTATCTATGGGAAGGAGACAGACATGGAAACATAGAAGGTAGGGGGAGGATTTTGGGGGAGGAAAGCTGGGTGGTGGTAAGGGCAGGGAGGGGTTAGTGTATGGGGTAGTCGGAGTGGGGGTGAAGGTGTGTGTAAGGTAGGGGTGGTGGTGGGATGGGGCTAGTAGTGATGATGGTGGTGGATGAGAGGGTAGTGGAGGAGCGGGTGGCAGGGGTGCAGGTGGTGGGAGTCAGGGGGGTAAAGGAAATGGTGCAGGCTCTGCGGCACGGTAGCTGTGCCTCTATATCTGTGGGAAGAAGACATAAAGAAACATAAGTTCAGTATGTGCACAGCATCTATTCACAGCAGCAGTGACCACGTCTCCCAACTTCAACTCCCACATGTGGGACACTGCGGCCTGTGGGTGGGACAACAGGACAGTCCCAGAAAAGCGGGACTGTCCCACAAAAATCGGGACAGTTGGGAGGGATGCATATGTAAAACACCCATTTTCCCTGGAGATAGAGGCCAATCTGTCATTAGTAACTGGCCCCGTTACTCTGTCCTGTGGTCTCCATGTGTAACACTGGCTACATAGTGATATATGTGCGTCTGTCAGATGGCGGCTGTAGCACGGCAGGAGCACATAGGATCCGCCATGTGTAACACTTCCATTTCCCGTGGGAATAGGGCCTATCTCTCATTAGTAACTGGCCCCATTACTCTATTCTATGGTCACAGCTTATTAGGCAGATCCTGCATCTAGTTATTGTTACCTTGTGGCTGGGCAGCATATGTCACCGGTCTTCTGCTCATGTACGGAAGTTTAAAGCTGTAAAAGTAATAGAAAGTGGTCAGTAATAGGTTGTAACCCCCAGGTCACGTGACCTGAATGATGTCAGAGAGCAGTTTCACATGCAGCATACGATAGTACAGTACAGTACACAGGCAGCATATGGCCTCTTAGTACAGCCCATCTCACTAATGGCAGCATTTCATCAGGGAAGGTTTCTGTCCCTTTTTCCCCATTACCTTTCCTCACCCGGCAGCCGCATACAGTGGAGCAGTGGCCTGAATGTAAAACCTGTAACATATACGTGCTGACGCCCACAATGGCTCAGTCAGAAGGAAGGAGGGGGGTGTAGCGGGAAAGTGGGCAGGCCAATGGGTGTGATGATACTATTGCATCATTGATTCCCCACCCCTTGTTATACAATGCCACGTTACAGGATAATAGGCAAGTGTGCTTAAACTACTGATAAAGATGAAGGGCAACAACACAAAGCCGACCATGAAGTACATGGTGTAAGGACTTATTAGGGATGGCATCTGTAGATATAATTCCTCCCCTCCTCTGGTCCCAGCAGCTACCTTTTCCTGTAAGATGATGGCAGGGCCGGCAACAGAATTCTTGGGGCCTGGTACTGTGATATCTATGGGGCTCAACCTCAACACATACGTGTGTATGTATGTGTGTGTGTATATATATATATATATTGATAAAGCCTAATATTTGTCTTATTGAAAACCCTCTAAAAGGTTAAAGAACACAGTACGCTATTGGCGTATGAAATACCGTAAGAGTACGCACGTTGCGTATCTAACGCTTAGCCGTGGTCGAGACGCACGAGCGGCACGTTCGCTCACGGCTTAGAGCGTACAGGCAAGCACGCTATAGGCTGCCGACTAACGTAATGATACGCTATCAGCGTAGCGGATGCTTGGGACCACGAGGAGATCACAAGCGGCGCTAACGCTCACAGTGTTAAACCTTTTTCACTATACCATAAACAATGTACATATACTGTAACCCTTATGCAGTGCTAAGATGTAAATGCAACACAGTGTAACCTTGTTAGTTTAAAAGCTGTATGAGTGTATGTGACGCTCAGAGAACACCTTAGCAATATAATAAACAGTCAAATACCGGTCTAAGGGTCTAACGCCTTTTAAGGAAATTAATGAACGTTCAAAAAGAATAATACAATACAAGTTATACACTACCAAAATAACATAGAATATCTAACCAAGTAACTACACATAAAATACAATAAAGATACAATTACTTTTAAAGGGGGAAAGGGGAGAGAGAGAGAGAGAGAGAGAGAGAGAGAAAGTGAGCGAGAACGAGAGAGAATAGCTTATAACAATAAAGACAATATGATTGCAGAGAACTTACGCACAAAGGGGAACAATCGCATGCGCCTTCTGGATATCCAGCTCCCGATTATCAGCAATGAGAACCGTTGAAGAGAATAGAGAGCTGGCCCAGATCGGCTTGTCCTTTTATACACTACACACAATACAGTACAATGGTCCCTATATTCTTATTGTTCATTGGACACAGGAATTCGTCTTCGCATTATAACAAAAGGTCATAGGTTGATTCATACAGGTGGGCTGTGACTATTTCCAACTGCTCAGGTGGGTTGGAAACTAGGTTTCCCGCCGCATGGATAATAAAGTGCAAATAATAGTAAATGTCCATAAACTTCTTATGTCCATAACTATTCGCACGAGCGATTAATCTGCTTCAAACCAACACCGGAATATTGCTAATTAAATACTCTTCCGATGGATACTAAACACCACTGTATAACCCCTGTCTGACCCTTCGTATCAAACAAAGAGGGATCTCTTTGTCTATGAACATGCTACATTAACTAAACTTTCAGATTCTATCAAAGGGACCATAATCTACAAAATACATTATATGGTTAAAATATGTAACATTTGAGTCGCCCGCTAGACGCATACAAACTCTACCGTAAATGCACATACCGTGCGCCTGCGGGTGCACGCAACAGCGAGTATGCGCACGCACGGGAGAGCTCATGCATGCGCAGCGGGGACACGCATGAGGTGCAAATATGGCAATGTGTAGCGTGATATTTTTCTGACTTTGACAGTCCACCCTTTGGCAGTCACCAATAACTGCCACTTTCTAAAACATTTAAAAAAGAGAAAAATATATGTCATGTATAATACATTTCTATGATTGGGTAGGGGAGGAGAGGAGAAGGTAGGAAAAGGGTATGACCTAGTGAGATAGCAGAAGCATGTGTGTATGAATCCATGTTTGGGGGGTCATGTATCATCGTGCCGTACGTGTTTTAAATCAAGCTTCGAGGTATTGCGAAGTATACATTTGAATTCCTTCTTATCCCGTGGTAAGGGTCTGTGGATGGGCTGTCAAACTTTACCGAGCTCTCTTCGGCTTTTGGTTGCAACAAAATGGGGGAGCGCATTTTAGTTGATGATACATGAATGGGGGAATATGTGAGTGCTGATATCTGTGCCTATATTCCCTATCGACTATGTGTGTTATTACCTGAAGGTTGTAGTGATGAAGATAAAGAACAATTATGGTAAATGCAGTGATAAACTATGTGAGTTTAATATACATTTGCCGATTGAGGTCTTGTCTTGTGTCTTGTCTCGATGTACATGTTGACTGTAGTCTCTTTGTGCTTTTGCCAATAAACGCAAGCAAAGCTTTATCAATGTCCATAGACTTACAAAAAGTGTTGGGCTAGCGTAAAATTAAAAGTACTAGGGATATGGGGGTCTATGGCATAGTCCATCAGTTGTCTGTGTAAAAGGTTGTCAAATTCTTCTTTAGTCCATCTGTTGTCTGCATACAAGGTCGTCAAAATCCTCTTCCAAGCGGGTCTTTTTACCTTGGAGAAAAACAAAGGAGAAACGGGTGAAAGAAACGGACCGTGGAATCACATTTTCATCACAACATTGTCTCTATCGTTGGGTCATAAATCACATCAGTCGTTGTTATTACAGTATCTTCACTCCTTAAACTCATCACTCGGGCGCTACGTTTACACTTTGTTAAAACCCGAACGCATCTAAATATCAGACCGACTAATATGATGACACCCAGAACACACAAAAGGAATTTCCCTACATCCATGATAATACCTTTGGTCCATTCTCCTAAACCAGAGAACCAATTTCGCGGGTTCAACCATGACACCCAACTGGTCAGCTCATTACCCACAGCGGCAAGGGTGAGATTGTGTTTCCTTCGGAACTCCCATTTTAATTGGAGAATGTCGTCCATCTTTTGGTCTATGACCTCGACCGGGTCCTCGGTGCTGTTTGTGATATACGTGCAGCACTTTATTCCATACTGAGTTGCTAGGGTGACACAATACCCACCCGTCACAGCTGTGAGATAATTGAGAATCATCCTATGCTGAACCAGTTCTGTTTTATAAGCTTGGAGCTCCCTTCCAGTATACCTGAATGTGTCATCATACATTTCAGTGATGTTGTCTAATAAATTTGCAAGCGCAGATATATATTTATAATTTATCACTCCTCTGGCGGTACGAGTGATATCTAACGCAATTAGGAATTGAATCCCGGTGGATTCACTGATCAGGTCAGAGGCCGGATGCTCTGTTCTCTCTATCAGGTGCCGTTTAACGATGTGCTCGTAATGAGTGTGAGTATAAGGAGCTTGGGCACTGCGGTGAATATCCTTCATTTTAGTGTGTGATACAGTCATTACTTCAGGCAGTACTTTTCCAATATAACATAACCCTTCTGAGTTTGGGGCAAGCCACTTATACGCCTTCCTCCCGCATATGAAATATGCATCATCGGGGAGAACATATGGGACGGAGTAGGACATAACCATATTACACATTTTCCATATGAAATTTCCTAACCCTAATTCTTCCATATGTTAAGTACACGTATCGGTTTGTACGATGTGTGCACAGTATCCTGGTGATACCTCTCCAACTCTCATGGTCCTACTTCCTAGGGTATACCTATATCGGAAATATTTTCCACTACCGGCTATGTGGCGTATAAGTTCTGTATCTGTTGGCATTCTATCGGCTCTGTATGAAAAGGTCATGGTTTGGTTATTCCATGACACTTCCCAATTTCCTGGCTTTCGGGGATTGGAAATGTTAAAACATACTAGGGATATATCCACATGATATTGGTGGAGCTTCAAACTAGGAGGACTGGAGATATTAAACCTCCTGTCCACCGGCCTTCCACCACTTAGCTCAAGTACCTCCCCTATAGTTAAAGGGAAGGGCACTAATCCTGATTTGCTACGGCCTTGAGGTACTTGAGAGCATACCCAACAATCTGTCTGATTTAACACTTTACCCACTAAGGAGTGATAGTCACTCAATGGATGCCGGTCCATGTGGATATTAAAACTGGATTGGCATTTCTTGATACATCCATCCTCAACTACACTGTCACAGAGTCTACAGATACAGTTCTCTTCAGCTAACATTCCTTCACAATGTTTACAAATAACATGGCTGCTAGATCGTTTCCGGTACTCGCCTTTGCTTGGTGATTGTGTTGCTATTGGAAATTTACACCTCCGTCTTAGTCATCAGAAACCCTTCTGGATCCTTTCTCGACCTCACTGGTACTCTCACCGAAACAGACTGCTCTGGTCAACATCATGGTCAACAGGAAAATCCATATCACAGTCTCTTGGGGCAAGTCCATCTTACAGGAGGAGAAAAGAAGAAATTTGTAATGTGGGTACAGAAAAACAGTTTGAGGGGGAGAGAAACTTGTTACGATAATTAGTTCTCTAGTCTTGTTGTTCTTCTTGTTCTGCTGTCATCTCAAAGGTGTTGTCTCTCAGTCTTCCAACCGAACACTCCGATGATACAATATTTCTTCCAAATCAGCGATCTCTCTGTAAGGAGCAAAAATCTTGCATTACCATTTGTCTAACTGATGTGCGACATACCATCTTTAAAACATGAAAACATGAGTGAGACGAGAGAAAACAAAAAAAAAACAAAAGAGAGAGAGAACAATTCATATACATATATATTACATAAACCAACAATAAACAACAACAGGAAAAAACATTTTTAAAACATCTTAAAACATTGTCAGATCTGTCGTTCATCATCAGGCTGTCATATCTACATGTCCAATGGTATCCTTGCTCAGTCCCTCCCACCAGCACCTCCATACTCCACCCTTTGTATCTGGCCAGGATACATTGATGCGGGTAGGTCATGCTGGGGTTTGGTAGACTTCTGCAAAGACCAAGTAGCTATGCAATGTTTGAGTCCTGCCGATAACCGTCAGAGATGGGGAAAAAGAAAACATTTCACAGATACATTACAAATTTTACCCGGTCATTCCTGTGTCTTCAGGGAATGACCTCCCAATTTTTTAACAATAACCTCAGGCTTACCATCAGTCCTAATGATCACCTTTCCTGATTGCATGTTACAGGTGCGGCCCAAACTCCTTCCTATGTGATCTCTGGTTACAATTTGGTGTGTCATAACTTTTGCTCATTTTCATGTCTAGGGGGTCTGACTTTATGTGGGCTGTTGCAGTTGCTGGCATAATGCCCTTCTCTTTTACAACGATAACAAATCCTTGAGTTCCTCCATGTACCAATGGCCTGGGGTTTTGGTTGATTTGATGTCTCCTCCAATGCTTGAATGCCCATCGCCATCAACCGCTCTTCCTGTGTTTCTCTGGTTCTTTGACTATTATGGTCATGTCGTTGTCTAGGGGGTGTATATACCTTGTGTGTGTTTTTAGACCTACAATCTCGTGCAACATGACCTTCTCTTAAGCAGTTGTAACAGCTTTTCACCTTTGACTTACCCTCCGGAATCTGGGGCTTCTTTGTTTCCCTGTGCTTGCTGATGCTTTGCTCATGCCCAACAGCAGAGTCCCTTAATGCCGTTACTGATTTATCTCTCCAGTATGGATTGGTGATCTGTATCCTTGTTCTCAATACCTCCTTTAAACCATTCATTAACACAGATACTGCTACTTCTCTATGATTTACATTTGTCTTGATGTCCGTGATCCCAGTGTTTCTAGCCATTACTTGCAGTGCTCGATTAAAATAATTGGAAATACTTTCCCCTTCGTTTTGTCTTATGGAGAAAATTTCATTCCACTTGACAATGGCAGGGAAATATACTCCCAACTGTCGGTTGATCCGCTTAATACACTCCTGATTGTGTTCCTCCGTACAAGGTACCTCCGTGTCTAATTGACAATCAGCAATAAATTTCGCAGGGTCAACACTGGAGGGCAAACATGCCCTCAGCACTGTCCGCCAATCTTTGTTGGTGGGTTCTGTTGAGTTTCCTAGTTCTTTAATGAACCTTTGACATGCGACTAGATTTTTCCTAGGATCAGGGAATTCAGACATAATTGCTCTCAATTCCATCCGGGACCAGGGACGGCGCATTGCACTGTTCTTGACGGGAATGCTTCCCTGATCGTCAGTCTTCCCATTGGGGACTGTGATCACCCTGACAGGACTAAATTCAATTACATCACCTTGTGTTGGTCTTACAATATGAGGTACATTTGTTTGTGCGTGATATATAACACCGTACGTACCTGTGGACACGACCTCACCTGACCCTCCATTAGGGGGTTTGATTACTGCCTTTACCGATTTGGTCGCGTCCACCTGGATGTCTTGTGTGATGGCTGCTGGAAAAGGTGCTGACATCGTGCTGGGCTCACGTTCTTGCTTGTAGTCCTGAGGGAAGTTTGACATGGGGTGCGACTTGCACAGGTTAACATTTGTAATTTTTACACTTTCATTTTTATAAACATTATTACATTTGTTACTTTCATTCTTAATACAGTTACTAAGTGCATTTTTATCGTACCCCATTGCGCCATTCTCTGCAACCATAATCCTCTCCATTGCCATGTCTCTCTTTCCAAGATGAGAGTCAGATATGTAAGTTAAGTTTCTTTGTATTTCACTTTCCTTTTGCCATAACTTTAAACAATCATAATGTTTGATCCGTCTCTTTGCTGATTTAATGAGACATATCCTTCTCCTTAGATTTTGTAACACATCTGGGCTAAAACTACCTACCCGGGGAAACTTTTCCCCGTCATGCACAGTCATTCTTTCCCATTCATCACATAAAACCTCTGTGTGTGAACCATATTTCTCACACATTACATACCTTGCCGACCCGATTGGCCGGTTTACTGAATCAACCTGAACCGAGGTTGATCGCCCCCTACCTGAACAACTGGCCCCCATACTTGCAGGTGTTGCTTTCACTACCTCTGACCTTCAAATCAGGGTCTTCAGCGAACCCTTACAAAGCCAAGATGTTCGGGGTAGGCCGACGGTGGCAGTTTACCGAGTACTCCACTCACTCGCCCACGCCGACCAATACGCCCACACACTGCCTTAGCGCTGGCGTACTCGACCTAGGGCCCCTGCGACCTGAACCGCTATTTACTGGAACATGCGAGTGTGATCCGAAGAGCACTTAACCCTTTCCAGTAACTATTGGTTGCTGGATAGTTCCTGAGTGACCAGCGAACCTCCCTTAAAATAAAAAAAATTACACAAATCACGTTAGAGTGTACAAATAGCGTTTATGACCCCTTTCGTACGCAAATGGTACTGGTCAGGTTACTAACTAATGCACACAATTACGTGCGGTACAATCGTTCTGCACATAAGCAACTAATCTTATGTGTGGAGCGACCAGTGGAATCGAAAATTGTGGCTGCGAATTCCTTCAGCCTGAGCTTCAATGGCCTATATGGGTTCCGCACCAACCCTTCCTGGTGTTGTGCTACTTTTCTCTATAGCGGACTTCTTAGTCTGCTGTACCTAGACCTCCTGGTCTGTTCCGTACCTCCTGGTCTGTGCTACAGTAGACCTCCTGGTCTGCTATACTCTAATGCTCAAATTTATGTTTAACAAGGGATGCCTCCCCAGCCACCATGCACGTCACTTACATGTATGTACCTCACGAGAACTCGACTTCTTGTGGTTCAACCCAAAAATTGTAAAAACTTATATATACAAACACTCACCACATGTACACTCTAATTTTATTTCTGCGCAGAAATTCCTTTCATTCAGTAAATAGTCTAGACCAGATGAGTCGAAAATTGGAGAAGGATCTATTAGCTTAAAATTTTGGACACTAAAATTGACTTGCGCTATTTATCGCGTTGCCTCCTTTTCGCCTGTTAAAAATAATACTATCGTGTGATTTGAATTATGTGGGCGTACCCGGACGCTCCGTTGCGTAATATACGCTGCGTGCGTCAGCCTTTGATTTGCGTATGCTTGTCTCACCATTTTGTTAGAGACACGTGTATGCCAGCCAGATATGTCCACAGAAATACAATTAACACGTTTATCAATGTAGATGATCTTTAATTGTATTCATCTACCGAGCACCACACAGGTCTCTCAAAGCTGTGTGCGTGCTTTACAACTTACCCCTTAATGTATTACTTTTACTCTTTAACTACTAATAGCAACAAATCTTTCTTAGCACGTTATCAATTGTGAAATGGCAACCAAGAGAGTGATATGTGAAAATACACAAATGAAAAGAAATGCAGATGTATGCGTGCGTGCGTACGCAAGACAGAACAGAGAGAGAAAAAATACAGTTTTAAAAGATACTAGCGTATTGTTCTTACCTCCGGTTCCGGATTCCTTCAGCACCCTTTACTAAGCGAAGCAGACGCTTATCGGGTCAGCACTACGAGGAATATTACCTCCCGCCCTTTGCTGATCGATAATGTCTGCTGAAATTACCTAGTGCAGATATGTGAAGGACGGACGAGCCGCCAATTGATAAAGCCTAATATTAGTCTTATTGAAAACCCTCTAAAAGGTTAAAGAACACAGTACGCTATTGGCGTATGAAATACCGTAAGAGTACGCACGTTGCGTATCTAATGCTTAGCCGTGGTCGAGACGCACGAGCGGCACGTTCGCTCACGGCTTAGAGCGTACAGGCAAGCACGCTATAGGCTGCCGACTAACGTAATGATAAGCTATCAGCGTAGCGGATGCTTGGGACCACGAGGAGATCACAAGCGGCGCTAACGCTCACAGTGTTAAACCTTTTTCACTATACCATAAACAATGTACATATACTGTAACCCTTATGCAGTGCTAAGATGTAAATGCAACACAGTGTAACCTTGTTAGTTTAAAAGCTGTATGAGTGTATGTGATGCTCAGAGAACCCCTTAGCAATATAATAAACAGTCAAATACCGGTCTAAGGGTCTAACGCCTTTTAAGGAAATGAATGAACGTTCAAAAAGAATAATACAATACAAGTTATACACTACCAAAATAACATAGAATATCTAACCAAGTAACTACACATAAAATACAATAAAGATACAATTACTTTTAAAGGGGGAGAGAGAGAGAGAGAGAGAGAGAGAGAGAAAGTGAGCGAGAACGAGAGAGAATGGCTTATAACAATAAAGACAATTTGATTGCAGAGAACTTACGCACAAAGGGGAACAATCGCATGCGCCTTCTGGATATCCAGCTCCCGATTATCAGCAATGAGAACCGTTGAAGAGAATAGAGAGCTGGCCCAGATCGTTTTGTCCTTTTATACACTACACACAATACAGTACAATGGTCCCTATATTCTTATTGTTCATTGGACACAGGAATTCGTCTTCGCATTATAACAAAAGGTCATAGGTTGATTCATACAGGTGGGCTGTGACTATTTCCAACTGCTCAGGTGGGTGGGAAACTAGGTTTCCCGCCGCATGGATAATAAAGTGCAAATAATAGTAAATGTCCATAAACTTCTTATGTCCATAACTATTCGCACGAGCGATTAATCTGCTTCAAACCAACACCGGAATATTGCTAATTAAATACTCTTCCGATGGATACTAAACACCACTGTATAACCCCTGTCTGACCCTTCGTATCAAACAAAGAGGGATCTCTTTGTCTATGAACATGCTACATTAACTAAACTTTCAGATTCTATCAAAGGGACCATAATCTACAAAATACATTATATGGTTAAAATATGTAACGATTGAGTCGCCCGCTAGACGCATACAAACTCTACCATAAATGCGCATACCGTGCGCCTGCGGGTGCACGCAACAGCGAGTATGCGCACGCACGGGAGAGCTCATGCATGCGCAGCGGGGACACGCATGAGGTGCAAATATGGCAATGTGTAGCGTGATATTTTTCTGACTTTGACAATATATATATATAGGTAGTGAAGAAAATAAGCGCTGTTGAGTGTAGTGACAAATATAACATAAATACTCGGGTGGATTAAGAAAATAATATGGCCTTGGACACTTATCTGGTAAGTAACAACTTCCAGCCGAGATTCATCATTTTAGGATTAGCATGTAAAAAGAAGAAACAGCAAAACATAGTGTGTATCGTTCATAAATTAAAATGATGCCATTCACAATATAAGGCACGAGTTTAGGGAACTAGCTTATTCCCAATAAATTGTAATCTGTAACTTCACAACATAAAATACAGATTTAATGAACAATCACATAAAAACGGCTAGACAACACACGTACAAGATTTAAAATCATAAAAGCTTATCTGTCCATTAAGGGAATAGGGAGGTCAGCAACAAACTATCCCAGCGGCACAAGATAGCCAAAGGTTATGCGTACAGGATAAAAAAGTTCAAACGCTTATCTGTCCATCAAGGGGAGTTTCAGCAGCAAACAGTCCCAACGCGTTTCGTCCTTCAAGGTGTGGACTTCTTCAAGAAGAAGTCCACACCTTGAAGGACGAAACGCGTTGGAACTGTTTGCTGCTGAAACTCCCCTTGATGGACAGATAAGCGTTTGAACTTTTTTTATCCTGTACGCATAACCTTTGGCTATCTTGTGCCGCTGGGATAGTTTGTTGCTGACCTCCCTATTCCCTTAATGGACAGATAAGCTTTTATGATTTTAAATCTTGTACGTGTGTTGTCTAGCCGTTTTTATGTGATTGTTCATTTAATCTGTATTTTATGTTGTGAAGTTACAGATTACAATTTATTGGGAATAAGCTAGTTCCCTAAACTCGTGCCTTATATTGTGAATGGCATCATTTTAATTTATGAACGATACACACTATGTTTTGCTGTTTCTTCTTTTGACATGCTAATCCTAAAATGATGAATCTCGGCTGGAAGTTGTTACTTACCAGATAAGTGTCCAAGGCCATATTATTTTCTTAATCCACCTGAGTATTTATGTTATATTTGTCACTACACTCAACAGCGCTTATTTTCTTCACTACCTATTTTTATTTATGTGTACACCATACACTAACCTTGTACTATGAGCTGCTACTCTTAAAAGGGTTAAAAGAGTGTTCTTTATTATTTTCTCCACCGCACGTCTGTACTATAGCGCCTAGGTCTCCATTTCTTTATATATATATATATATGTCCCTTTAGAAAGAATGGGAGGTAGGGCACAAATGTATAGTTTGCAGGGGGGTGCTGAAAACCCATGCATTGGCCCTGGCTCCCACCTAATGGGAGGGGAGGGGGGGGTAGGTGTTTGGGGAAAAAGCGTTCCACCACCTCTTCAGGACCACTTTAAGCCCTGAGCCTTATACGAAGAACCCTTCCATATCTGGCAGGACTGTCCATGATTCCTGTTCTATCGGTTAGGAATACCCGAGTATTACTTCTGAGGCTATTTACTCCCGTATGCTGGTAGAGACCACCCCCATCCCCCTTGTCAAAGTCGGAAAAAATAAGATTTTACTCACCGGTAAATCTATTTCTCGTAGTCCGTAGTGGATGCTGGGTACTCCGTAAGGACCATGGGGAATAGACGGGCTCCGCAGGAGACTGGGCACTCTATAAGAAAGATTTGGTACTATCTGGTGTGCACTGGCTCCTCCCTCTATGCCCCTCCTCCAGACCTCAGTTAGGATACTGTGCCCGGAAGAGCTGACACAATAAGGAAGGATTTTTGAATCCCGGGTAAGACTCATACCAGCCACACCAATCACACCGTATAACTCGTGATACTATACTCAGTTAACAGTATGAAATATAACTGAGCCTCTCAACAGATGGCTCAACAATAACCCTTTAGTTAGGCAATAACTATATACAAGTATTGCAGACAATCCGCACTTGGGATGGGCGCCCAGCATCCACTACGGACTACGAGAAATAGATTTACCGGTGAGTAAAATCTTATTTTCTCTAACGTCCTAGTGGATGCTGGGGACTCCGTAAGGACCATGGGGATTATACCAAAGCTCCCAAACGGGCGGGAGAGTGCGGATGACTCTGCAGCACCGAATGAGAGAACTCCAGGTCCTCCTCAGCCAGGGTATCAAATTTGTAGAATTTTGCAAACGTGTTTGCCCCTGACCAAGTAGCAGCTCGGCAAAGTTGTAAAGCAGAGACCCCTCGGGCAGCCGCCCAAGATGAGCCCACCTTCCGTGTGGAATGGGCTTTTACAGATTTAGGCTGCGGTAAGCCTACGGCAGAATGCGCCAGCTGAATAGTGCTACAAATCCAGCGCGCAATAGACTGCTTAGAAGCAGGAGCACCTATCTTGTTGGGTGCATACAGGACAAAAAGCGAGTCAGTCTTTCTGACTCCAGCCGTCCTGGAAACATAAAGTTTCAAGGCCCTGACTACATCCAGTAACTTGGAATCCTCCAAGTCCCCAGTAGCCGCAGGCACCACAATAGGTTGGTTCAAGTGAAAAGCAGATACCACCTTAGGGAGAAACTGGGGACGAGTCCTCAATTCTGCCCTATCCATATGAAAAATCAGATAAGGGCTTTTACAAGACAAAGCCGCCAATTCTGACACACGCCTGGCCGAAGCCAAGGCCAATAACATGACCACTTTCCACGTGAGATATTTCAGATCCACAGTTTTAAGTGGTTCAAACCAATGTGATTTTAGGAAACTCAACACCACATTGAGATCCCAAGGTGCCACGGGAGGCACAAAAGGGGGCTGAATATGAAGCACTCCCTTTATAAAAGACTGAACTTCAGGCAGTGAAGCCAGTTCTTTCTGGAAGAAAATCGACAGGGCCGAAATCTGGACTTTAATGGAACCAAATTTTAGGCCCATAGTGACTCCCGACTGTAGGAAGTGTAGAAAGCGACCCAGCTGAAATTCCTCTGTTGGGGCCTTCCTGGCCTCACACCACGCAACATATCTTCGCCAAATACGGTGATAATGGTTCGCGGTTACTTCTTTCCTGGCTTTTATTAGCGTAGGAATGACTTCCTCCGGAATGCCCTTTTCCTTTAGGATCCGGAATTCAACCGCCATGCCGTCAAACGCAGCCGCGGTAAGCCTTGGAACAGACAGGGCCCCTGCTGCAGCAGATCCTGTCTGAGCGGTAGAGGCCATGGGTCCTCTGATATCATTTCTTGAAGTTCCGGGTACCAAGCCCTTCTTGGCCAATCCGGAACCACGAGTATCGTTCTTACTCCTCGCCTTCTTATTATTCTCAGTACCTTTGGTATGAGAGGCAGAGGAGGGAACACATAAACCGACTGGTACACCCACGGTGTCACTAGAGCGTCCACAGCTATCGCCTGAGGGTCCCTTGACCTGGCGCAATATCTCTTTAGCTTTTTGTTGAGGCGGGATGCCATCATGTCCACCTGTGGCCTTTCCCAACGGTTTACCAACAGTAGGAAGACTTCTGGATGAAGTCCCCACTCTCCCGGGTGTAGGTCGTGTCTGCTGAGGAAGTCTGCTTCCCAGTTGTCCACTCCCGGAATGAACACTGCTGACAGTGCTAGTACGTGATTTTCCGCCCATCGGAGAATCCTTGTGGCTTCCGCCATTGCCATCCTGCTTCTTGTGCCGCCCTGTCAGTTCACATGGGAGACTGCCGTGATGTTGTCTGACTGGATCAGTACCGGCTGGTTTTGAAGCAGGGGTCTTGCCTGACTTAGGGCATTGTAAATGGCCCTTAGTTCCAGAATATTTATGTGTAGGGAAGTCTCCTGACTTGACCATAGTCCTTGGAAGTTTCTTCCCTGTGTGACTGCTCCCCAGCCTCGAAGGCTGGCATCCGTGGTCACCAGGACCCAGTCCTGTATGCCGAATCTGCGGCCCTCTAGAAGATGAGCACTCTGCAGCCACCACAGTAGAGACACCCTGGTCCTTGGAGACAGGGTTATCATTTGATGCATCTGAAGATGCGATCCCGACCACTTGTCCAAGAGGTCCCACTGGAAGGTCCTCGCATGGAACCTGCCGAATGGAATTGCTTCGTATGAAGCCACCATTTTTCCCAGGACTCGTGTGCAGCGATGCACCGATACCCGTTTTGGTTTTAGGAGGTCTCTGACTAGAGATGACAGCTCCTTGGCTTTCTCCTGCGGGAGAAACACTTTTTTTCAGTTCTGTGTCCAAAATCATCCCCAGGAACAGTAAGCGAGTGGAAGGAACCAGCTGTGACTTTGGAATGTTCAGAATCCAGCCATGCTGTTGTAGCACTTCCTGAGATAGTGCTACTCCGACCAGTAACTGCTCCCTGGACCTCGCCTTTATAAGGAGATCGTCCAAGTATGGGATAATTAAAACTCCCTTTTTTCGAAGGAGTATCATCATTTCTGCCATTACCTTGGTAAACACCCTCGGTGCCGTGGACAGTCCAAACGGTAGTGTCTAGAATTGGTAATGGCAATCCTGTACCACAAATCTGAGGTACTCCTGGTGAGGAAGGTAAATAGGGACATGCAGGTAAGCATCCTTGATGTCCAGGGATACCATGTAATCCCCCTCGTCCAGGCTTGCAATAACCGCCCTGAGCGATTCCATCTTGAACTTGAATTTTGTTATGTAAGTGTTCAAGGATTTCAAATTTAAAATGGGTCTCACCGAACCGTCTGGTTTCGGTACCACAAACAGTGTGGAATAGTAGCCCCGGCCTTGTTGAAGTAGGGGTACCTTGACTATCACCTGCTGGGAATACAGCTTGTGAATGGCCTCTAGCACAGCCTCCCTGCCCGATGGAGTTGTCGGTAAGGCTGATTTGAGGAAACGGCGGGGGGGCGGCGCCTCGAATTCCTGCTTGTACCCCTGAGATACTACTTGAAGGATCCAGGGATCCACCCGTGAGTGAGCCCACTGATCGCTGAAAATCTTGAGGCGGCCCCCCACCGTACCTGGCTCCGTCTGTGGAGCCCCACCGTCATGCGGCGGATTTGGAAGAAGCGGGGGAGGACTTTTGGTCCTGGGAACCTGCTGTGTGTTGCAGCTTTTTCCCCCTTCCTCTGCCTCTAGACAGAAAGGACCCGCCTTTTCCCTGCCTGTTTTTCTGGGGTCGAAAGGACTGTACTTGGTAATACGGTGCTTTCTTAGGCTGTGAGGGGACATGGGGCAAAAATGCAGACTTCCCAGCCGTTGCTGTGGAAACAAGGTCTGAGAGACCATCCCCGAATAACTCCTCACCCTTATAAGGCAAAACTTCCATGTGCCTTTTAGAATCTGCTCTCCTAGCAGAAATGGACAAAGCACTTATTCTAGATGCCAGCCGGCAGATCTCCCTCTGTGCATCTCTCATGTATAAGACCGAGTCTTTTATATGCTCTATGGTTAGCAATATAGTGTCTCTGTCTAGGGTGTCAATATTTTCCGACAGGGAATCTGACCAAGCAGCAGCAGCACTGCACATCCAGGCTGAAGCAATAGCTGGTCTCAGTATAACACCAGTGTGTGTGTAAATAGATTTCTCTGACGTCCTAGTGGATGCTGGGAACTCCGTAAGGACCATGGGGAATAGCGGCTCCGCAGGAGACTGGGCACAACTAAAGAAAGCTTTAGGTCACCTGGTGTGCACTGGCTCCTCCCACCATGACCCTCCTCCAAGCCTCAGTTAGATTTTGTGCCCGGCCGAGGTTGGATGCACACTAGGGGCTCTCCTGAGCTTCTAGAAAGAAAGTATAGAATTAGGTTTTTTATTTTCAGTGAGACCTGCTGGCAACAGGCTCACTGCAGCGAGGGACTAAGGGGAGAAGAAGCGAACCTGCCTGCTTGCAGCCAGCTTGGGCTTCTTAGGCTACTGGACACCATTAGCTCCAGAGGGATCGACCGCAGGCCCAGCCTTGGTGTTCGGTCCCGGAGCCGCGCCGCCGTCCCCCTTACAGAGCCAGAAGCAAGAAGAGGTCCGGAAAATCGGCGGCAGAAGACATCAGTCTTCACCAAGGTATCGCACAGCACTGCAGCTGTGCACCATTGCTCCTCATACACACTTCACACTCCGGTCACTGAGGGTGCAGGGCGCTTGGGGGGGGGGCGCCCTGAGCAGCAATAAAAACACCTTGGCTGGCAAAAATACCACAATATATAGCCCCAGAGGCTATATATGTGGTAAATACCCCTGCCATAATCCAGAAAAAAGTGGGAGAAAAGTCCGCGAAAAAGGGGCGGAGCTATCTCCCTCAGACACACTGGCGCCATTTTCTCTTCACAGTGCAGCTGGAAGAAAGCTCCCCAGGCTCTCCCCTGTAGTTTTCAGGTTCAAAGGGTTAAAAAGAGAGGGGGGGCACTAAATTTAGGCGCAATATTATATATACAAGCAGCTATTGGGGAAATTTCACTCAGTTATTGTGTTAATCCCCACATTATATAGCGCTCTGGTGTGTGCTGGCATAATACTCTCTCTCTCTGTCTCCCCAAAGTGCTTTGTGGGGTCCTGTCCTCAGTCAGAGCATTCCCTGTGTGTGTGCGGTGTGTCGGTACAGCTGTGTCGACATGTTTAATGAGGAGGCTTATATGGTGACGGAGCAGATGCCGATAAATGTGATGTCGCCCCCTGTGGGGCCGACACCAGAGTGGATGGTTAGGTGAAAGGTATTAACAGACAGTGTCAACTCCTTACATAAAAGGGTGGATGACGTAACAGCTGTGGGACAGCCGGCTTCTCAGTCCGAGCCTGCCGAGGCGTCTCAAAGGCCATCAGGGGCTCAAAAACGCCCGCTCACTCAGATGGCAGACACAGATGTCGACACGGAGTCTGACTCCAGTGTCGATAAGGTTGAGACATATACACAATCCACTAGGAACATCCGTGACTTGATCCCGGCAATAAAAAAATGTGTTACACATTTCTGACATTAACCCAAGTACCACTAAAAAAGGGTTTTATGTTTGGGGAGAAAAAGCAGGCAGTGTTTTGTTCCCCCATCAGATGAATGAATGAATGAAGTGTGTGAAAAGCGTGGGTTCCCCCCGATAAGAAACTGGTAATTTCTAAAAAGTTACTGATGGCGTACCCTTTCCCGCCAGAGGATAAGTTACGCTGGGAGATATCCCCTAGGGTGGATAAGGCGCTCACACGGTTGTCAAAAAAGGTGGCACTGCCGTTTTAGGGACGGCCAATTTGAAGGTACCTGTTGATAAAAAGCAGGAGGCTATCCTGAAGTCTGTATTTACACACTCAGGTACTAGACTGAGACCTGCAGATCGTGCTGCTGCAGCGTGGTCGGTGACCCTGTCAAACATGAGAACATATTAAAGACGTCGTCTTATATATGAGGGATGCACAGAGGGATATTTTGCCGGCTGGCATCCAAAATGAATGTAATGTCCATTCTGTCAGGAGGGTATTAGAGACCTGTCACTGGACAGGTGATGCTGACTTTAAAAGGCGCATAGAGACTCTGCCTTATAAGGGTGAGGAATTATTTGGGGATGGTCTCTGGGACCTCGTATCCATTACCTCAGGTTTCCTCACAGACTAAGAAAGCACTGTATTATCAGGTACAGTCCTTTCGGCTTCAGAAAAGCAAGCGGGTCAAAGGCGCTTCCTTTCTGTACAGAGACATGGGAAGAGGGAAAAAGCTGCACCAGTCAGCCTGTTCCCAGAATCAAAATTCTTCTCTCGCTTCCTCTGAGTCCACAGCATGACGCGGGGGCTCCACAGGTGTAGCCAGGTACGGTGGGGAGCCGTCTCAAAAATTTCAGCGATCAGTGGGCTCGCTCACAGTGGGCTCGCATCCCTGTTTCATTCAAGTAGTATTTCAGGGGTACAAGCTGGAATTCGAGATGTCTCCCCCCCGCCGTTTCCTCAAATATGCCTTGCCGACAACTCCCTCAGGCAGGGAGGCTGCGCTAGAGGCAATTAATAAGCTGTATTCCCAGCAGGTAATACTCAAGGTGCCCCTACTTCAACAAGGACGGGGTTACTATTCCACACGGTTTGGGGTACCGAAACCGCATGGTTCGGTGTGACCCATTTTATATTTAAAATCCTTGAACACATACATAAAAAATTCAAGTTCAAGATGGAATCGCTCAGGGCGGTTATTGCAAGCCTGGATGAGGGGGATTACATGGGATCCCGGGACATCAAGGATGCTTACCTGCATGTCCCCATTTACCATCCTCGCCAGGAGTACCTCAGATTTGTGGTACAGGATTACCATTACCAAGTCCAGACACTGCCGTTTGGACTGTACATGGCACCGAGGGTGTTTACCAAGGTAATGGCCAAAATGATGATACTCCTTCGAAAAAAGGGAGTTTTAATTATCCCGTACTTGGACAATCTCCTTATAAGGGCAAGGTCCAAGGAGCAGTTGCTAGTCGGGGTAGCACTATTTTGGAAAGTGCTACAACAGCACGGTTGGATTCTAAACAGTCCAAAGTCACAGCTGGTTCCTACGACACGTCTACTGTTCCTGGGGATGGTTCTGGACACAGAACAGAAATAAGTGTTTCTCCCGGAGGAAAAAGCCAAGGAGCTGTCATCTCTAGTCAGAGACCTCCTGAAGCCAAAACAGGTATCGGTGCATCATTGCACGCGAGTCCTGGGAAAAAATGGTAGCTTCCTACGAAGCAATCCCATCCGGCAGGTTCCATGCAAGAACTTTTCAGTGGGACCTGTTGGACAAGTGGTCCGGATCACAGCTTCAGATGCATCGGCTGATAACCCTGTCTTCAAGGACCAGGGTATCTCTACTGTGGTGGCTGCAGAGTGCCCATCTTCAAGAGGGCCGCAGGTTCGGCATACAGGACTAGGTCCTAGTGACCATGGATGCCAGCCTTTGAGGCTGGGGGGCAGTCACACAGGGAAAAAACTTCCAGGGACTTTGGTCAAGTCAGGTGACTTCCCTACACATAAATATTCTGGAACTGAGGGCCATTTACAATGCCCTGAGTCAGGCAAGGCCTCTGCTTCAAAACCAGCCGGTACTGATCCAATCAGACAACATCACGGCAGTCGCCCATGTAAACCAACGGGGCGGCACAAGAAGCAGGATGGCGATGGCAGAAGCCACAAGGATTCTCCGATGGGCGGAAAATCATGTGTTAACACTGTCAGCAGTGTTCATTCCCGGAGTGGACGACTGGGAAGCAGATCTTCTCAGCGGACACGACCTCCACCCGGGAGAGTGGGGATTTCATCCAGAAGTCTTCCAAAGGATTGTACACCATTGGGAAAGGCCACAGGTGGACATGATGGCGTCCCGCCTCAACAAAAAGCTATAAAAGATATTGCGCCAGGTCAAAGGACCCTCAGGCGATAGCTGTGGACGCTCTGGTAACACCGTGGGTGTACCAGTCGGTTTATGTGTTCCCCCTCTGCCTCTCATACAAAAGGTACTAAGAATAATAGGAAGGCGAGGAGTAAGAACGATACTCGTGGTTCCGGATTGGCCAAGAAGAGCTTGGTACCCAGAACTTCAAGAAATTATATCAGAGGACCCATGGCCTCTGCCGCTCAGACAGGACCTGCGGCAGCAGGGGCCCTGTCTGTTCCAAGACTTACCGCGGCTGCGTTTTGACGGCATGGCGGTTGAACGCCGGATCCTAAAGGAAAAGGGCATTCCGGAGGAAGTCATTCCTACGCTGATTCAAGCCAGGAAAGATGTAACTACAAAACATTATCACCGCATATGGCGAAAATATGTTGCTTGGTGTGAGGCCAAAAAAGGCCCCAACAGAGGAATTTCAACTGGGTCGATTTCTGCATTTCCTACAAGCAGGAGTGTCTATGGGCCTAAAATT